>NW_024364271.1:536704-688091 GCF_014805655.1 Passer montanus
GGCCCGCGGCCCCGCTCTCGCGAGGCTTGGGGGCCGGGCGCGCTCTGGGGCGGGGGGCGCCGCCGCCGCCGCCGCCGTGGGGATGTTGGGCGCGGGCGCGGTTCCCCCGCGTGACGTCACAGCGCATTGTTGTGAGCGCGGCGGAGCATCCCTCAAGCTGTCACAGCTGTGCCGCCGCCGCGGGGAGCCTCTGCCCCCACCCTCCTCCTCCTTCTCCTCCTCCTCCTCCTCCTCCCAACAGCCTTGTTCTAAGACAAGAGGAAGAAGAAGGACCGCACCTGGGCCGAGGCTGCCCGCCTGGTAGGTGCCGCGGTGGCAGCGGCAGCATTGTGTGAGTGTGTGAGTGTGAGTGAGTGTGTGTGTCTCTCTGTGTGAGTGTGTGAGTGTGAGTGAGTGTGTGTGTCTCTCTGTGTGAGTGTGTGTGTGTGTGAGTGTGTGTGTGTGAGAGTGTGTGTGTGAGTGTGCGTGCGTGCGCGGGGCGAGCGCGTCCCGCCGCCGCCAGCCCGGCGCGCTGCCCGCCCGCCGCTTTGTTGCCGGCGGTCGGGGCCACTGTGAGGCGGGACGGGAGGGGGAGAGACAGAGAGAGAGCGTGTGAGCGAGTCTGGGGGAAAGAGTGTGCGAGGGACTCCAGAACGAAGGAGAGAGAGCCGGGGCGTGTGTGCGAGGGAGCGGGCAGGAGCGCGGGAGTGCCCGTGCGGGAGCGTCGGCACGGTGCGGGTGCGGGTGCCCGGCTCCGCCGGGCTGGCGGTCCGGGCAGCCCGCGGCTCTGCCGCCCGTCCCTGCCTGCCTGGAGAGGAGAAATACCTACGTCCCCTCTGCGGTGTGTGCGTGAGGAAATGCCTCTATTCTTCTTTCTGCATATATGTGTGTGTGTGTGTGTGTAAATACCCAGGGACCGTGTCTATTTCTGCAAAGTTCGTGCATCACATATCCCGAGGAAATCCCTCCTTTTAATCTAGAGAAAAGTGAAGTAGCCGGGATTTGCCTTTCCATTCCTTTAGTGGGGACAGGACAGGGGTGAGGGGCGTTAGACACAACTCTGACTTGGGATTTCTCTTCACCATCTCTACTTCCACCGCGGAGCTGGTCGGTATAACCCGTTTCTGGAAAGGCTCCATGGCACTGGATACTCGGTCCATTTCCACTTCATTAAGAAACTGTCTCCCTTACCCTACTGTATCTGTTCTCATGATTCTGTATTACTGTTTGCTAAGTGTAACAGAGTACATTGTTTATGTTGTTTTCCCCGTTTCGGAGTACGTCTGGGTTCTCTCTATTCGAGGAATTTTACAACAAATAGTTACGCACGGTACAGCACGTATGGTTGTACACGTCCGTATGCGTGTCTTCTGCAAAGTTGGGTCTGGTTCAGCTCCAGCCGAGTGCGTAGAAAGATGACAAAGCTGGAAAGATAAGCTGCTGGCTACATTGCTTTTATTATCTACACAAACTTTATCTTTTATTAATCTCTGATACAGATTGAACTATTTAAGTAACATACTAGTGTTGTATCTGTTTCTGGTAGTGGGTAATGCTATCTTATTACTATTATTTGTTTAGTGTATTTGTGAAGCACTTTCCTCGTAAAAATGTTTTCACCTCATTATATGAATTCCTAGATAGGAAGTTCAGCTTCTCTCTCCTACGTAAATAATTATAAGGTATTAGACAGTCACTACCTATAGATGTCTCTGTAAGCTGTATCGAGGTACTCTTGTAGCCTTGGGCAGTGCTAAATTCTGATGTGGCTCGTTATACATCCCCCAACATTTTGTAATAATGCAGCATTAGTGAAGATGCTCTGATATGGTGTCCCTTCTGTACTGTCTTATTTCTCGTGACTGTAACAGAAGTTTTACTGCAGTAAAATCCTCACCTTTGCCAGAGTAGTTTTGGCAGCAGATGTTGCTACGGTACTTGTTTCTCTGTGCTCTAAGCTGACGAACATGCATTCAGAAGTCTATAAAATACATCAAATTGCTATCCTAACTTTACTCTTTCAAGCTGCTGCTACAGTTGCCATTGTAAGCTGTGTTTTGTTTGATGAATGTGCATAAAAGGAATTTATTGTGTATTGAGTAAAATTGCTGTTCCCGTGTGGTCTAATACATGGAAAAGTTTAAAGCCTCTAGAGAACAAAGGCTGAGCTACTGCTGTGGAGAAGGGCTAAGAGTCTTATTTTCATGATATCCTATTGCTTCACATTTTCCCCCAGAAGAGTAATGATTTGCTTAAATCAAGTAGCATGTAAGATGATACACTGCTGTATATAAGTGGTGGAGATACACAAGGTCCACAGTGTGTGGTTTTGTCCAGCCTCCTGGTGTTGCCAAGTTCGGCAGAGCTTGTCCCAAATCTGTTGTGTGAATGACATGTGCTGCTGCTCAGACCAACTACAGTCTTGCATTCGTCTTTGCTGCTTGTATAGAGTCACATATGTTTGCAGATCACTAAGAAAGACTGAAGTGAAATTGCTGCTCCTTACAGTGTTTTACGTTAGGACCCTGATGGTTAATTATGACTTTGTTTTCTTGGGATACATCAATAATGTATTACTGCAAAGTTTGATTAAATCAATTTCTTTCCACAGACAAGTAAACAATGAAGTGATTGATACCTACTCACAAAAAACGACTCATGACTTACCTAGATCAATATGTTGTAAAATTGTGTACTGCTGAATTACTTTTAGGAAAAAGAGGGTGAATTAATTCATATGGCACTGTATGAATATTTACATTGTAGATTTTCTATAAAAGCCCTTACATTGCAACAATATTAGAAAGTGAAGTGCTAAAAAGTATGAAATGATGCAGATAACATTGCTGGCATTGCTTTATCATTCTGTTTTTCATGTCCATATATTACAATGTGCACTTTAAATGATGTACTTGCATGCCAGTTTCCCAGCTATTATAAGTTCACTCACTAGAGCTGCAGAATTTTAATTATGTTTTCTTTGTTGGTTGTGAAGTGCCATACTTAATTTTTTGTACACCTTTCAAACAGTGCCGAAGCAGATTTTCATTTTATGTTTCGATTGTACATACACAGCTATTATTAGCAGCATCCAGTAGCTTCCCAAATGCAAATGTTTCTATACTTGCAACATGCCTATGAGGTTAAGTATTTTGACCTCTGCTTTACCCATGCAGAGTTGAGACATGGAAAGATTAAGTACCTTACTCAAAGCTGTTCAGGAAATCTGTGGGAGAGGTAGTTATGATACCAACAATGTCTCTGTAGTAGTTCTGTTTCACAGTCGTAAAATCATCCTCCTTCTGTGGCTACACTTTTGCCTCATTCATTCTCTGTTACTACTTCTCTCAAAGTAATTATGACAGAAAATGATATAGTCATGTCTCTGTATTCAATCTGTATTGAAACTCATAATGTACCGTATAATAGTTATGGATAAAAAGGAACTGGACTTGAGCCTGGAGTTGTTTCACAGCTCTCTGTTTCCCATATTCACAAAGAAAAAAGCAGAAGTACTTCAGAAAAATATATTACATGACTGTCTTAAAACACATTGTAATGTGTAAGCGCTGAGGCTCCAGACTTGTCAGTGTTGTATTTACTCATTTTCAGTATTTGATTAAGGAGTCTTTGAAAACCTCCTGCAATGCAGTGTTTTTTCAAGCTGTTCTCTTAATTTTTAAAGCATAAGCAGGAAAGGTCTCCCATTCTATTAATCTCTTACTGTAAATACCATGTATGTGATACAGGCAGTAAAGCAGGAGCCACTGGCATGCCCTCTATCAGAACTTGCATTTTATGGAAGAAGTCTCCTGCAGAGAGTAGAATCTTTCTGTCTGTGACACACTGCTTTTTTTCCTCATGCAAGTCCGCTTATCTTAGGGCAAGGCATAGCCCAGCTTACAAGCATTCCTGAGAAATGAACGCATGTGCAGGATCAATGGAATGGTGGCATACCACTAACAGTTCATGTTACAGAGCCCATTTTGTAGAACACGCATTTTTATGGACAAAATTGCGACTTGTCTTTACAACCTGCCAAGGGGCATGTCTTTGATGTAGACCCAATATGTCAACTCATTTTGTACTTTGCAGCAGACTACAGCAGTGCTTATGTATGACCTGGGCATTATCTCCATGCCAGTTTTCTGCTTTTTGTGTCTGATAGACTAAGATAGAACACTTAAAAGAATGTGAACAAAAGAAAACCTTTCAAGGAAAGAGGAGAAACATCCTGTCTTTCCTTTGTCTCTTAGTTGATCCTCATTTGATGTAGCCGTATTGTTGTTTTCTCATCATACATGGAACTCATTAAAATTGTATAGAAAGGTTAAACACTTGAGTAGTTAAAGCAATTTGTAGTGATTCCTTTCAGATGAAAAATCTTCTGTTTAGCTTCACAAGGACTCTCAAGCTATTGCTGGAAGTCCTGAAATAGTGAATTCTGCCTCTTAAAAATTTAATGTCATAAAATTCTGCATAAAAACTATTGAAATGAAAAATACTGAGAACAAAACATGCCCAAGGATACTCTGCCACATAAAAACTGATGACAATTTTAAGTAGGCTGCAGTGATCCAACTTTTATCATTTGATTTCTAGACATAATCCATTGTTGTTTGTAGGACTTTGAACCAAAGGCCTGAACAGAGTGAGTGGAGACTGGTCACTTGGGGAATGGAGAGCTCAGAAGCACAGACCTTTTGCCTATGAAGGGTGATAGTTTATGGTAACATTTGAAAAAAAAAAATTATTAATAACTTGTCCTTATTAGTGCCCATTCCTGTAAGTGGTATTTTGAAGTATAGTTGAGTTCAGTCTCTGCCACAAGCTGACAGTAAAGGAGAAGAAAATCCCAAGAATGAGAACAGTAGTCCTTGCTTGGTTATTTGTGTGCTGGATCACCTCTCTAGTATTTTTGCTCTTTCTTCTCCAAATTTTGTTCTGAAGTAACGGTTTTCTTGTGTTACTGAGGATTTATGTGCTTTCCAGTTCTATGGAGAGTCCTTGTGGTTCAGGTGACATGTGCATATTGGGTGAGTAATATTCATATCTTAATTCATGTGTTCCTTGCAGTAGTCTTCTGACGGGATCTGGCTCTTAACTAAGAGCTGTTTGTTTCCTCTTGTAAACTTTAATAAAAATATGCTAATTAATTTGGGAAACTGATGCTGGAAAAAACAATGAAAACCAACCATTGGAATTGTTAGCTTGCATGCTACTGTTTAATGTGGCTGGCTGTCCAAAAGCTCATTGTTACTTCATCTGGTATGCTGAGATAATGTAGTTGAAACAGATCATGTTGCAGTATGGAAGTATTTTTGTATTGCATCTTCGTATTTGAAGACCACAAATGAAACAGAAAACTAGAAGAGTAACTTCTGCATAGCTAGACCATTGATGATAATCCCTTTGACTTTTATGTTAAGTCTTTGATTTTGTTACTATAAATAACATTTAAAAGCATTGTGCTAAAGGAGCTTCATATATCTTTAAAAATGGAAAATTTGATATAACTTTGTTTTACGGTATTAAGGATTTCTTTGTTGTTGGCTTAACAGAGACCTGCTATTATTTCCATATTTGTTCTGAGTTAATTCTTTTTCAGACATGCAGAAACATTGTGGCTTGGGAAGTTTTGATGGCCTTTCCCTTTGATCCACAATCAATGCTGCTTTGAAGAGCTGTATTTTAGTTTGGTTGGCTCTAGGGTTTCCTCCCGTTTGTTTTATTTAAAGCAATTTTTGCAGTTGTTAGACAAGGCTGAACTTGCACTTATTTTTTTTTCCTACCTTCTGTGGTTTTGGTGTCAATATTTTATTTTGTTGGTGTGAAATACCATTAATAAATGTGGGTTTAGTATTTTTTGATTTAAAATAAATAAAAATAACTGCAAACAATGTCATCAATTTCTGCTTACCTTTTGCATTTTTCTAGGGTAGATTGAGAGAAATGAGTCTAACTCTTTATCTCGAGACAGCCCTTTAACCCTTGGCTTTGCAGACCTTTAGGTAGGCAAGAGCCTTACCCAGGAATGGGACCTGTTTTCAGTAATGTCACATTATTTCTGTCAAAGCAGGGTAACATAGGAGAAGACCCTAACAGGAACCTAAATATGAGCATTCCTCAATAGTATGAAAGCGTTCTCAGTGCTTTAAGGTATGATTTGATGTTCTCTGTTACAATAAATATTTCCAGTGTCTTACGGCTTACCTTTCTCTGTAGAAGAGCCAATATTTTCCTGACATACTGGATTTTCTGTTGGAATAACAGTTCTAGTTTTAGTTCTTCCAAGAGTAGATTTGGTCAGTTGCATGTACAGCCACAGTGAAGTAGTTTCCACTAACCACACTCAAGACTCTACCACCCTTCACAGCTGGGTCACTTTGGACTTGTTAGCCCAGTCCACCAAGTCCCAGTATCCAAAGCATGCCATTACAGTATCTTAGGTATGATGCTGTTCTTACGGTGGAAAGCCAAACTTACTGTACTTCCTGCTGGAGCTTTTGTTCTTTATACTGTGATCAGCAAATTACGGTTACATGGAAAATCATGTGCTAAACTTGACCTCTTGGCATTGGAGCAACAATTTTTCTTTGTGGGTTTTTTTTTTTTTTATGTTGTAAGCTTCAAAGTGTTTTCTGTTTTGCTGAGTGTGATGATGATGGTCTTGGTATTCCCTGTAAATAGCAGTAACTAAATAGAGGCCTCCTTCTGTGCTGTCAAAACCTGGGAGAAAACGTGATTAGTGGAAATTATTTCATTACTGTTCCATGGGTTCCAGATGAAACTGAGCAAATTCTCCTTCTGAGGAACTTGCAGACTGAAGAAACCAAATATCTTAGCCTTCACTCTGGGTCCGCTTCTAGTGCAAAGATGGAGCAATAAGCAGTATGTCCTGGGACAGGCCATTTGCTCATCCCATAAGTTGAGGTAACAAATCCTTGTGCTGCTCAAGCGCAACAGATTGGTCATAAGTGGTCCATTTAATAACTTACCAACTTTGAATGACAATTACCATCCCCAAAGAACCCCAGATTGTTGGCATACTGGCCCTCTGAGACACTATTTTTGAGAAGTCCTGCCAGATAGTTTTCTGTTGCTGGAGTTCTTGTCTTGGAAGGAGATGTACTTGCTGGGGATATAAAATGGTAGAGAGGTGCCTGCTGATTGCTTGCAGCTAATCTTGGTTTGAAAGAATGACCTACAACTTTCTGAATGGTGATAGGACTCTAGCACAGACATCAAATGAGTGTCAGTAGACAGATAAACCATCTGGCAGTACATGCTGGAGCTTTTTTGATGTCAGTGCACTGATTGTCCTTAGGGGTAGAGCTTGGTGTTGAAGGGGTCTAGAGGAGCTCCATTAACTTTGATTCAAACAAGCTCTGGTGTTTCTGACATTGGAACAGGAATAGCTGGGTGATCTGATATTTTCATCCTTTGACTTAACAGTTCTGCTCTCTATAATTTCTTGAGCTCACCACGACAAAATCTGTGGACCCTGGCATGTGACTTTCCTCAATATTGGAGGACCTTTTACTTGAGTTTTTTAACATATGGCATCCAGCTTTTGCATTGCAGCTTACGACTGACGTGGCCTCTTGTACCTCAGGTGTCTAAGATTTGCTTTGTAGTGTAGCATCGAGTTTTGTTTCTGTCTGACAGCATTTGCCAGGATCAGCAGCCACAGTTCAGTCTGTTGCTCTGGAGTCATCAGACTCATTAGACGATTTGGGTTATAGTTCAGTGTAGAAGATGTTCCAGGTCACATCCTAGATTATTATTCAGGATATTGGATCATC
Source organism: Passer montanus (assembly GCF_014805655.1). Classification (NCBI taxonomy): domain Eukaryota; kingdom Metazoa; phylum Chordata; class Aves; order Passeriformes; family Passeridae; genus Passer; species Passer montanus. The sequence continues at coordinate 544,489 of NW_024364271.1, forward strand.
AGAAAGTAATTTGTTTAGAAGGCACATACTACATGCTGCATTTTGAAACTTGTCCTCCTATATGCATAGATTGGTATAGACAAGCCTGTGATCAGAATCTCCTAACTGCTTGTAGTAGGTCAGCTCTAGAGATCATTATCCTGTGGGTGACAGTTGCATCCTATAGCCTGACTTACAGATAACAACATTTCCTACATCTCTACAACTTCAGAAGTGTTCCTTGAGAGACAAAATCCTGAGCTGCTAGGTTATTTGCTTTGGAGAACTCAAGGCTACTTTCTTTCTTTTTTGTGATTTTGCTTAGATCTTATAGACAGAATTAGGAATTTAATTAATCAATCAGGACTTATAATTCTTTTATCCTAGTTAACTTCCCTTGTAACTTGACATCTAGAGAAGGAAAAGAGCCTTAGCCGAAGTATATATCAAACATTTGAAGGTCAAATTTTGATTCCATTTCAGCTAACTCTTATCAGCTTGGAGAACTTGCCTAAATGTGTAGTGATTCACATATTTGGTGAGATGCCTTGTGAAATGTCTAGAGTCTAGTAAATTACAGTCAAATTCATGTCCCTCATGATTTGCTCCTACTTTTGTGACTTGAACCTTCTTTTTTATATATGATGAGGCTTTACCACTATTACTGTGTTGCCAAAGTACTTAACTATTTTCATTAAGTGTTACCATCTGGTTTGATTATTTCTTTTTCTATCCCATAAATTGAAAATAAATGTCTAAGGATACCTATTTTTAGATAAATGTTAATTCTTTTTATGGCTCAAAATTCCCAGTTATCCATCACCTGCTGGCACTGCTGTATCAGCGAAGCATGTGACATTCCATGTCACTATGCTTGCTTGCCAATATTACCTAGCAAGGGTAAGAGGAAAAAATAGACCCTTATTTTCCATAACCTGCTGCTGTTCTTCTGGACCAAGATTCTGGCAACTATCTCAAAATAATTACATTTTCTGATCATACTAACTTCTTTAATCTCATTTGGAATTTCTGCAATTTAGAAATTCCAGACTGGTAGCCAGTGAGAACCTCTTTGGAATCTGGTGTTTCAGTTGAGAAAAGCATCTTAATTAAAGCATTACTTTGATAGAAAGCAGCGTTGAAAGGGCCTCAAGGTCACCTTGTCTGTTCACACTTGAAAAGAACTCATACAACCCAACTTCGTTTAGTTTTGTGAAATCAATAAAATTACTGACTTTAATTACTGGTAGGGAGTCTGGCTTTGCCAGAATCTGCTCTTTTAGTGAAAATTTACGTTCTGCTTTAAAAAATGGGAGAACAGAGAAAATAAAATTATTATGAAAAGTTGTCCAATGAGCATGATTTAAAATTTAGATGCATTGTGTTTTTTCTGACTGACTGGACAGAAAACATCCATTTTCTAGTACAGATTGAGAATTCTTTATCCAGTTAATGGTTCTCATTCATATTTTCTGGTTTTTTGAGACAAAATTTGGGCTTAGTCTCTTGACTTTTTTTGAGAGTTTGATGCAGCAATGCTGCAGCAGATTTTTACATACAGCAGTAGTGCTTAATGCATTCTAATCCATTCCATAAATTGTTTCATTCATAGCACACAGATTTTTGAGACATTTTGCAACTACACATCTTCAATTTTAAAAACTAAAATGTAGGATAATATAGTGAGGCTCATTGTCTAGGTGTGGAATAAGCTCAGAATTTTCTGTAGAAGAAATCTTCAAATAATGGGCTCTTAAAGAGATGTTAATACCTTTTCATTACTGGTTTCAGGATGACCCATGGCTCCGTAGGTATGTGCCCTCCTGGGCAACAGCTAAAGTGCTTTTTGCTAGATATCCCAGGAGGAAGTATTTGCTGGGAGGGAAGAATAAGCATTAAATGTTTTGATGTGGTCCCTTAAATTCCTGACTTAAAGTTCTAATCATATTTATATATATGTATGTAGATTTTCAGGTATTGGATCACAGGCCTGTGAAACTGACTGGGAGAATCACAGAAATGAGGCTACATGCCTGGGACATTTGACCTGTCCATAATGAGCCTCAGCATCCTTTGTGCAGACAATTATCAATAACAAGAAATGGATGCTGCTCCCAGTTTCATCTTGCAGTCAGATTCATCATGATAAAATCCTGTTCCTCCAGTGGATGTTCAGGGATCAGCTGACTCAGTGCCAACTTCCCCTATTGCATTTGGAATGAGAGCTACCCATCTGAGTGGAATGCCAGCGATAACCAACCCTATGACTTTGTCTTGGACTAATGTCCCTGGTCTTTAGAAAAAGTCTTTACTGAAATCTGTGCTTTTTGGAGCATAGGATTGGCTCCCAAGGAGAAAACACTGAAAAAAAAATGGAATTGCTGCTTGGAGCCATCTTGAATGCTGCAGTTGTCTTATGAGGAAGGATCTTCCCTGCTCTCTGTAATAACAGTGTTCCAATGACAGTGAGCCCCACTAAGTGGTTGTGATGTTAAAACATGCTCTGGTTTGGACTTGTAGAAGCACTTCAGAAGTAGAGGGCTGTGGCTTCACAAGGTAGACTTAAAGATTTTTATCAGTCTTTCTGTGCAAGTTACTGCATGCCTTTGATACCTGTACCAGTGACGATTGTTGCATTTACTAAGTACCTCTGCAGGAGCTTCTCAGTACCTGCGCTGCTGATCAGCCCGTGGCAGTAAATGTTTGATGCTCACTGCAGCCATTGTGGGTTGTTAATTCAGCCTCCCGTCCCAGCAGCATTGACACTTCAGAGCTCTCCTCTGGCTGTCTGGGGAGTTTTCCAGTGAAAGGCAGTGTAAGTATGGGAGAAGCATGAACAAACAGTTGCATGACTGACTGAAGGATGCAGGATATGATGCAAGAAGGTAACAATGATGTGAGCGAGCAGAGTGAAAGGTCTTGAGAATAAAAGTCAGTGTCTGAGCAGCAATTTTAGCTATTGTGTTTCTTAGACTCCAGAAAGGTAGTCTTTCAGGTGGCCTGTGAACTACACAGTGAAAAATTCAATTAAAAACGGGGAGCTATAAAATATTTGGAGTAATGGAGTCAAAACAGTTGATCGAAAATATTATGTATGGATTTTGAAAGTTAGATCAGAAAAGTGTTGTTTTACTGGCTTTTAATCTGTTTAATAAAACGAACGAACCAAACCCCAATCTAAGATACCTTAGCAAAAATAAATAAAATAGTAATAAAACCAATTTTTTTTTCAAGGACCTGTTTTGTTGGGTTTTTGAGGGTTTTTTTGGTTTTCTTTTGGTTTGCTTGTTTGTTTGAGGTTTTTTAATAGATTAAATAATTGTTATTTTGCATAATAGAATATTTCTATCCCCAGCAATTCGTAGGGTTAGCTACTTTGCTTGGAAATAGACTGTTTGACACATTATCAAACCTTTCTAATCATACAAGAACAGGTTGCCTGGAGAAGATGTGAATGCCCAGTCCCTGGAATTGTTCAATGCCAGGTTGAATGGGGCTTTGAACAATCTTGTCTAGTGAAAGGTGTCCCTGCCCAAGGCAGGGACATTGAAACCAGATGATCTCTTAAATCCCTGCCAACCCAATCCATTGTATAATGGTTCTGTAATCCTCAGAATCTGTAGCATTTCCATTAAATTAAAAAATAACATGAAAATAATATCTCTGTCATTGTTAGTCAATTTTAACTGTCCTTGATGAGGACATACTCAGTTTCATACTGTAATTTTCTTGTGTTAGTTCATTTTATTAGTGTCTGAGCTGTAGGAAAATGTTTCAAGCTATTTAAAGTAATGTTAAATAAAGTGAAATAATGCTCCTGTCTTCATTTTGAGCCAGATCTACAAAAGTGGCAGCTTGGATAAGTGAGGCTGGTATATATGCATGGTGGTTGGGGAAAAGGAAGGTTTTGCAAGAGCTGCAAAGAGAATAAAAGGTTTAAGAAAATTTTAAAAAAACAATGCACCTGTTCGCTGTTGTCTGCATTGTTGGAGGTGTTATGGCAAGAAGCTTCATGTGTGAATTCAAGTGTTGTTAAATGTTGAATTTAATTTTCTAGAAAGATATGTGTGTGGAGGAAGAGGGAGGGGATCTGGGAATTCAGAGAATTAATATTCTGGGGAAAAAAATGAGGTTTTTAATGCTTCGTCCACACATAATAATAGTTATGAAGCTTATTACTTTTAGCACTTGCATACATTTTCTGGGATTAGTAGGAGAGAATGAAACTGGGTTTATGTCTGTTAGCATGTCATGTGGTGAAAAGAGTGTGTGCCTGGGTAATACTGATGTAATCCTGGGGAGAAAAATTACAGTACTGCACTGGGGAACAATGGAGAAAATGGAGGTGTTCTTGTACCAATGAGAAGTAGAATAGAAAAAATAGTGAAGGAATTAAAAAACTAAACCTTACAAGGAAAAAAATTGAGGAAAAAGCCCAGTTTCTCAATTCAGTGATAAAATCACATATAATTTGTTTATTTATTAATTTTTCCATAATTTCACTTAATTGCATCATCAGCTAAAGTCCCCAAACTTTCGTCTTTAAAATTTGAGTTTTTCTCAGACTTTAAAAGGATTTCAATGAAATACCAAGATTAAAAAAAAAAAATGTCTTCTCTCCTTTATAAAATGCAGGGCCTTTCTCTTGGAAATAAAATACTATGTTTACATGATGTTACATTCACTTTATTTTTAGAACAAGTTCTACTATGGTCTATCTTGGCTAAAGGAGTGCTGTTGAAATTACAAATAATGCCCTTGAAATAAAGGAAAAAGAAAACAAATTTGTCATCTGAAATATTTTCTTGTTCATTTGGTAGCAAGATCTCCTATTAGAATTGTCAGAATCGGTTTGAAATTATCTTGGCCATATTATTACCAGAGCAACAACAATAACAAAAAAAAAAATAAATCTAGATTCTCCCATTAGAGAGATTCTCCTAGATTCTCTCAGTGGTGACTGTAGGTCTGAGGCCATCTTGGGCACAGTGACCACAATCTGATGGAGTTCTCAACAAAGTAAGGAAGGGATCCACCAAAACTGTCTTGGACTTCTGGAAGGCAGATTTAAGCCTGGTTCAGTGTCTGGGAAAGCACCATCTTGTAGCACATACAGGACAACCAGGGGATCAGGCACAGAGAGAACAGGTTTAGGAAGGTCATGTCCTGCTTGACCCAGCTGATCACCTTTTTATGATCAGGTGACCAGTCTGCTGGATGTGGGAAAGGCTGTGGATGTTGTCTACCTGGATTTCAGTAAGGCCTTTGATACTGGCTCCCACAGCATTCTTGTGTAGAAACTGTCTACTCATGGGTTTGATGGGTACACTTTTCACTGGGTTAAAAACTGACTGGATGGCTGAGCCCAGAGAGCAGTGGTGAATGGCGTTAAATCCAAATGGTGGCTGGTCACCAGTGGTGTTCCCCCCAGGGCTCTGTGTTTGGGGTCAATACTGGAGCCATCCAGATTGGTATCTTTTAAAATTATTTGGACAAGAGGATTGAGTGAGTTTGCAGATGACATCAAGTTGGGTGGGAGTGTTGATCTGCTGGAGGGCAGGGAGGCTCTGCATGGGGATCTGGACAGGCTGGATCAATGGGCTGAGGCCAGTGGTGTGAGGTTCAACCAGGCCAAAGGCCAGGTCCTGCACCTGGCTCACAACAACCCCAGGCAGTGCCACACGCTCGGAGGAGGAGTGGCTGGAAAGTGATCCAGTGGAAAAGGACCTGGGGGTGCTGGTTGACCGTGGCTGAACATGAGCCAGCTTGTGCCCAGGTGGCCAAAAACACCAATGGCATCCTGGCCTCCATCGGAAATCGTGTGGCCAGCAGGATCAGGGCAGTGATTGTCCCCCAGTACTCAGCACTGGTGAGGCCTCAACTCGAATCCTGTGTTTGGTTTTGGGCCCCTGAATCCAGGAAGGACATTGAGGTGCTGGAGTGAGATTAGGGCAGTGGAGCTGGGGAAGGGTCTGGAGCACAAGTGTGATGAGGAGTTGGGGTTGTTTGTCCTGGAGAAAAGGAAGCTCAGGGGGGACATTATCATTCTCTACAGCCACCTGAAAGGAGGCATCTCCTTAAGTCGGGGATGGTCTGCCTGGAAGCCAGCCACAGGACAAGAGGAAATGGCCTCGGGCTGCACCAGGGGAGGCTCACGTTGGACAATGGGAAGAAATATTTCACTGAAACGTATTTCAGCATTGGAACAGACTGCCCAGGAAGATGGTGGAGTCACCATCCCTGGAAGTGTTCAGAAAATTCCTGGACATGGCACTCAGTGCTGTGGTCTAGTTGAGAAGGTGGTGTTTGGTCAAAAGTTGTACTAGATCATCTTGAAGGTCTTTTCCAACCTCAGTGATTCTGTGATTCTGATTGTTTCAAAGGTAGAGTATGAAGTCAGTAGTTACACCAGAAACCCAAATTGAGGCACTGTAACTTTTCCCTACAGCTAAAATAGATTAGTCTTCCACAGAGCTAAAATGTATTATTGTCAACTTCTAAAACATTAAATATAAAACTATGTGCCCAAACCCCATAGATGTTGAGTTTATTTGCCAGTAGCATTTCCTATAACTGACAATTTTTAGTCTTGCGTTTGCTGAGGAGATGTGACTTTGAGAAAACTCAGATCTTCATGTGTACCTATGTTGTTTCTCATAGAAAAAGCAAAGAACCCATGACAAAATATACTGTATAACAGTTACGTTTTACTCTCTCTTTATTTGCTTTTCTTGGGTTATGGTTATCATTCGTAAGGTAACAGTTCCTCTGTTCAGTGTATAGCGTGGCGTCTTGGCATAAAAAATGTACAATGATATTAGGGACCCCTGAAAATACAAGCTTGTCTTGACCAGAAACCCCAGCTTTATGAGATGTCTCTGCATTTATGTTCCTTAGTAAAATGCTCTGTGATTCCCCTCTATTGACTAATGACTTTGCTGTAATTCTGGCGTTAGATGATGGTAAAATTGCATGATGTGTGTGGGTGATGGCCATTTCACACTGTAACCTGGTCAGTCCAGTCCTGCTTGACTTGGGAGGCGGGGGGTCAGTCAGTCTTTCAGCTTGAAATAATTCCTTTCTGCAGTCAGGAGTTTGGAACCTTCACAACAATTGCAGATTATACTGAACAGTTTCATGTTGTACCCCTGCGGGGAAAGACGTGTTCTGTATTTTGTTTCGAGATCTGATTGTAAACTGCTGGTTTAACAATCAGCATTTTGTCTCTTCATGAACTCCAGCCTTGAATTCACTGTTCACTTTTCTCCTTTATAGACTGGAGGTCCTATTGAATTTGTTCACCTGTGCCAAGTGATTGCTTCTATTGGTTTTAATCTCTAAGGAAAATCAGAATCCAGCTGGTAGACAGTTGTACTGATGAGGACCCATTGATTTTTCTCTCCTATACACTTACCATCAATAAGAAATGTCCTTAGCTTTCACAATACTTTTTCCCTGCCATAATGTTGCCCTGTTACTTGACTGTCAAGACTGGTCTCAGTTGCTGTTCACGTTGAATGTGGATGTGATTAACAGCCTGATAAAAATGTTTAAGTCAATATTTGAGAAGCCTAGATAAAGATAACACTTTATCATGAGAGCTTTTTAATAATGTGTTCTGTTTGATGTACACCAATGGTAAGGAACTGCTGTTTTTAACAAAAACCCCTTTTTTATCAAGGGATTTTTTGATTAAGCAGTATTCAGAAAAGGAGATTTAAGAAAATGTAGAATGTTAATATTCTGGTTTGGGGGGAAAATAATTCTTCGCTTTTTAACAGAACTTTTGCTTATCATGTTGGTGTTTTTTTTGGTTTGGTTTGTTATTTTTTTCACTACAGTATTATTTGAAGTATTTTCTTCCATAAGAAGAAGTGAGCAGCATGTAAACAAAACATTCTGTGTGCATTTCTCCAAAGTGATATGCATTTGACAAATTATTGCCTTCAGTTTAGGATGGTCAGATTGTTTTACAAGGTCCTTGGGAAGAGGTGAGCGCATAACTTCTCAAATCTTGAGGAAAGCTGTTTATACATCTTATACAAACCTAGATGCAGAGCCATTATATACTCTCAGTAATCTGCCTCTGTTGTGACAAATGTTTCTTGGTAATAGTTGTTAGATAGTGAATTTTTTAAACCTTTAAACAGATGCTACCAAAAATCGATGTAATCCAGCAATATGGACTTCAGTTTTACAATAAATGATGTGTAGGTGGACTTAGGTGATGAGTTGGGGGAAGGGACTATGTAGAAACACTGCTAAGAAGGACTGAACAAATAAGTGGCATGAAGTGGATATGAGTTACTGAGCTGCAAAATATTCCCCTATTTTTGAAAATCTTAGATGACTAATTGTCAACCATGCCATATGTAAGTAATGTGGGCTTCCAAACTTGTGGCAATTAAAACTGCTAAGCATCCCACTCCAGCCCTGTGTAATATTCTGTGTACAAGTCAGTACTGAAGACTAATCTCTTATGACATTAATCGTCTCATGAGGAGAGACGGAATAAATCACGGTAGCCCTTCCTCTCTTCACTCATGAAGATAAATGCCATAACACGATGGCTGATCTTCGTTATGACACTAACCATTATATATTTAACAGAGATAGCAAAATCTCACTGACAGCTAACAAAAGAATTCTCTCTTTATACATTCTTTTAGAAGGCTGTATTTCTTTAGTTGAAAAACATGACTTACCATATCTATTCTCAGAGCAATTTATGCAGCAGATCTGGATTGTGCCTGTGAACTGTACTCTGTACATAATGATGTCATGATTCAGACTAATAAAACCTGATGTGAAATAATTGTGCAGACTGTGGAAGGAAAAAAAGGTGCATAACATGCAAGGGCTCTTAACTCTGCTATTTTCTATTGTCTGTTCGGACAAGAAACAAAACTCTCTTGTTTAAAATTAACAACACTTCTCCCTCACCCCCAAAATCAAGCCATTGGTTTTGGATCAAAATTTATCATTTTGTGGAAATTTTGGTTTGTCTTTTTTATTTTGTGGAAATTTTGGTTTTCCATTTTGGTTTTCCATTTTCCCTCAGTACTTGAACAGGTGGACTAAGGGAACTTAAAGAACTGAAAGTGGATTTCTGTTTGTCTATGATTGTAAGGGACTTCTATTTTTTTCACTTTTTCACCTTTATCACTTGCTGTACATCTCTCAGAAATTTAATTCTGTGTTTTCTATGTATTGTAGTCTTTCTTCCTGGGATACAATTATTAAAAAGGATTCTTAGTTATGTTCTGCATGTCCATTTTCTTATTATTTTGAAGAGTGTATCATCCTCTGAGTGAGGAACAGTTCAGACAAATGAGTTGTGAAATTTATGGACTCCCCTTCTGAGGTTAAGAGAACCATTGTGACTTATCCTGGTTGTTCACCAAAACAGCAAAATATGCTATAAATTTTCTGAGCTAGTTTCTTGCCATCTATCCCACACAATTAAAATGGAAGTATAATTTATATGGTTTTGTGTTTGCTGTCATTAGACATTTTATAAACATAAATATATTCATGGTGCGTCAATGGAATCAATGTCAGTTGCAGCATTAAACTTCTCCTTTTAGTGAGCAATTTTACCAGGATGAAATGCTTAAAATGGTCAAAACTAATATGTCAGAATATTTATGTAGAATGCATAGTTTAAAATATTTTGTGTTCTATTTTCTCATCTGTTTTCTCCTGTTTTCTTTTTCGCCTCCTAGAAATCTTAGATCTGTATCTTTAGGACACTGTCTAACAAGATAAGCTCTGATAGTAAACCAATGGCAAGAAAATCAGCACAACTGTCATCTCCTGTTAAATTTGGTACATTCATGGAGTAGCCAGTAGGAATTTTATTTCTCACATTAAAAGTAACCCTTACACATTATGCTTGCCTGAGGAAAATACATCGATGAAAGCTTCTGAAACAAAGATATATTCATTCTCTCTGTTGATTTTTCTGTAAAGTTTTGCTCTTTGTAATGATTTTTTTTTTTATCCTACTATGCTGAAACATAAGTTATATAGCAAACCTTTCAGTCTTTCAGTGCCTCTGAAAAATAAAAATCTGTATCATCTTCCAGTAGAGAAAACAGTATGTATGGAAACAAATATGTTTAAGGTTTGGTGTTTCTTAGTTTATAGGGGTTTTTTTGTTCCTTTAGTAATGATGAATGTATCCACACTGATGGCAGTTCTTTCCTCTGTTACCTGTAATGTAAAGGAAGTTGACAGGGCCTGTTGTCCATTCAGCTCCATTACTTCCAGTCACCTAAGCAAGGTCTCTGGTTGTTGTTCCATGTAGGTGCCAAAGGAGGATTTTTATCCCTGCCACAGTTAGAGGCATTTCCGGAAAATGGCCTATGTGATCACAGAATGAGTACAGATTTCAGTAATGCTTTTGAATGGCAGAGCTTTTTTTTTTGCTCCTTGTCTCCTCTGAAATAATGATTTGTAGTTTTAAAAATTTTGACCCAAATTTTCCAGCTGGGTCAGTGCTGGTGAAACTTCTACTGTAAACTAAGTAGGCAAGAGAATGTGGTCCACAAGCCGGAGGAGGTGTATATCACAATTTGTCCTTTCAGCACCTAAGAGCTACAGTGTGCTGCCAGCAAGGTGCCAGTGCTGAGTACCTATGCAGCACTTGTGTGCTGGTGTGCAGGTTTAGGGGAAACCACAGCATGAGCTACATCTGTATGAATGCACTCATGTTTGAGGGAGTAGAGGACATAGGAATATCCAGTAGGCTTGTACTGTGGTAAGGATCAGGGAAGAGAGATATTTGGGTAGGGGCGTGGGAAGGTGGGAGATACAAAAGTTAGGGTTATTGCAACACTTCAGAAGATGAGAGCATCAGTTTGAGAGTAGGGAAAGGCTGAGCACAGTGAGAGGCAATGGAATATTGGAATAGGAAGCAAGGAGAGGTATGACTTGCATGGCTAAGCAGAACTGGCACTGAACGTGACACTGTCAGAACTGAGCCGTCATTCTGGGAATTTGGATGTTCCATTGCTTGAACTGAAATCATTGTTAGTAATCCTGTTGCTAATAGTAGAACCCATACTGGGATAGCAAGTTTGACACCATGCTCAATGTGGTATCTTTAATCCTGGTCTTAGAAATCTGATAGGATTCTGTGTGCTCCCTAGGTTCATCCTGCCAGTCACAGAGGTGTTTATGGATCTGTCCTGACAGAGCCTGTAAGTAAAGTTCCTGGTTGCTTGGACAGGCTGATTGCATTAGTAAAGAGAGAAATGCAAAGGTTTCAATTTTTTTTTTTTAGTATGTTAGAGCAGATCAATAAGTTATTATAATAAGTCAGTTGTTCAGAGCTAAAAACTTTACCCTACATTTTCTGCTGTGATGTATGAGACCACTAGCAAGAGCAGGATGGCACTGCTGTTAGAGCTTGTGCCTTTTAAAGGAATAGCCTAACTGTATGTTAATTTTAACTGAATTGTAATACAATTTCTTTTGAATTCAAAATGTCAAGAGTACAGTTTATCTAGAATTTCCAAAGCTGCCTTTATATCCATTTGAAATATGGCATTATAAATAAATTTTGGAAAGAACAATAAAAGTTTCAGACATCTTGGAACAAGCCTCAAATGATCCGGTTAAAGCAATGGCATGAACAAAGAAACTATTCAGCTTCTTTTTTGCTCTTTTCTTTCATTCAGTATTTTAGGATATGATGATAATGTCTTATGTATCTGTCAGGTTAGCAAAGCTAGATGGTTTCAGACCTACTTGCAAATTCTGTAGTAGAAATTCTCTTGCAGGAAACGCTTGCCCAGTTGTTCCCTATAGTTTACACTAAAGGAGCAGCAAAATGCTTTTCACCGAAGGAGAGCTGGGGAAAATTACTTTATGAGTGTGCTTTAAACTTCTTGAGTTCTATTGGTCAGTAGCATTACCTCTGAACCTAAAAAAAGTATGGACTAGCAAGTATGGACAAAACTGATATTAAAACTTAATATATTTCATCACATTATGGTATTTTTATGTGTTCCTTTGTTATTGTTATTGTTATTGGGACATCTTTATTCCTTTCCTTGCTTGATGTTTCTTTTCTTGCTTATGTGTAGTGTCAAGTGGATTAGAAAGACAAATTCATAGTGTGGAGCGTACTGAGAGTGACATGTCTTACGAAATGCACCTCCTTACGAAATGCACCTACTTAGATCCTATAATTTCCTGATTGTAATTTCAACTGCTCAAAGACAAAAGTCCTACCAGGAGAATTATTACTCCTGTTTCAAGTTCTTTTAGTATTTTAGTATCTGGAAACTGCTCTTTACCTTTCTCTTGATCACTATCAGCAAGAGTTCTGTGAATACCTATTTGAGAACTTGTGTTATAATAGATCATAGTGCACCTACCCTTATAATCATCCCTCTTTTCCATGTATGTGTACCATCGTTACTGTTTTCACCACTTCATCCATCTCTGTGCACTTCCTTTCTCCCCCCCTTCTGTACCCTCCCCTCCTCTCCAAACCATTTACCCATCTTTCTTCACACAAAGGGCTTTGAACTTTTACCAAGCTGCTGATAATTCCCCAATGACTGAAGCTGTTAATCAAAAATGAACACAAAAGATTTTAGTGGGGCATTTCCCACAATAGAAGTCAGTCCTCCTGTTAACCTCACATAAGCAGCTGTAGAAGACAATGCTGGATTTTTTCCAGGATGCTGTTATTTCTTGTACCCTGTTTGATACTCCATCTTTCAATTCTTTAATTTAATAATGGGCGGCTAGAAAATAATTTATATTTTCTGTTTCGGAGAAATAAAGTTTTTGGGGGGTTTTGTATGGTCATTTTGTTTGCTTGTTTGTTTGCTTGGTTGTTTTTGTTCTTTTATTCACCCTGCTGTCTTTGGGCAGTAAAGATTGTCCATTGTGTAGTTCAGCCTGACTTGTCTTTTAGCTGATGAGTAAGAGCACTGGGAATAACTGTACTGTTCCTCTTCCTCCTCAGTTTTTTAAAATAATGTTCTTAGGAGAATTGCTTCAGTTTCTGACTAGTGGCTCAGCCTATTACAATAAAATGATCCTGCTTTTTGTCAGCTACCTGACCTTCAGATCCCTGCCAGCACAATCCAGAAGTGGAAGAAGCTCTGGCTGGTTTCAGACTGTTTAGTCACACAATCAGCCATGTCAAGCCCACTAGGCTGATCTGCCTGCTGCTTTTGGACCACAATGCAGTATCAGAACACACTTGGTTCTTGTTTAGAAGAATTATTTTCTGTCAGTGTGATAACTGATAGCTGCAGGCAAGGCTTCCCGCTTTCTGCGGGAATGTTTATGGGTGGCAAAAGGGCCAAGTGCCTGGTTTGACTTTATTCATTTTGTCCCTCTGCTGTTTTCTCTTCAGTATCTGAAATGCAAATGATTGAGCAGATCTGATTCAGGTAGTCACAAGCTTCTTTATATAAAAATTAAACTAATCAATCAGTTACAGAGAAGTCCTCTTCCGATTTTGTAGGCAAGCTGAGCATTCAGGATTTCTCTCTTATGCAAAGCTGCAAGTCTTGTCTTCCTGCTAACACAGGAAAGTGTTTTTCCCTAGTGTGGCAACTGATTTTTTTCAGGTAGTTGTCAACGCACAGATGATGATAGATGCCATGGTGAGAAAAGGAATTTGTATTTCTTCTTGTCCCACATAAGTGATATGACTTTTCCCATGGAACTGGGAATACATGTGTTTGTGGCATCTATGTGATTATTTAATATCTCTGAAGTTGTGAGTTGATACCTGTAGGTGACACAAAAACTACAATTTGTCAGGCTGCTACTATTTGTTGTGAGGTTTGATTTCCAATGTACTTGGTATGATGTGAGCCTTCATCTCCTTGAGCTGTTACCCAGGGTTTGAATGAACACCGAAAATGTGTTCTGTGGAGTGACTACTTCTGTTCTCTTTCCGATTGCCCTGATGGGTATCACATTATTTGTCCCAGTTATTTACCTTCTGTCCCTTTTTAAGGCTATGGTTGAATGGCAGGAATAAATAGAGCATATCTGATCCCCTGTGATAGAGGTTGCAGTCAGCGCAAACCATTCTTCTGCCATTGTCCTTCTTTACAAAATACATTGAAACAGTCATGTTCTTCACGACAGTACTTTGGCATGCTTTAATTTCAGCATTATTAGTCACTGCCCATATATGATAGGAGTGTTGGTGGATAGGGTGGGAGGAAGAAGAAAGATATTTAAAACAAATTACGGCTTCCTCCGCTGATGTGCATTGCTATGTCTGACCAAGAAGCCTATGACTTAACTATTCCTTCTGCATTTGAGTATGTTGTTTGCCTTAAGGCACAGTTAGTTATTCAGTTTGAATTTCTAATATTATTTTTAAAAGTCTTAGAAATGCAAAAGGAATTGGAGGCTTTTAGCAGTGTTAGTGATGAGATACAGAGGCAAGAGATACTAGTGTAATTAACAGTTCAATGTATTCATTAGCTCACAGAATCTTAAATAATACTCTCATACTGTTTTCCATAACGGAGGGAAGAAAATTATATTATAATGTAAAGGTTTTTACAAGTAATTATTTTTATTTTCTTATTGTGATAAATAATTAGGCTAAAAGTGGGTGGAGGGGAGGAGTAAGGATGAGGATGGACAGCATGGTGGGAAGGGCACAAAAACCCATCCTTACTAAGGTTCTCTACTAATTAATCTTTGTTGTGATAAAGAAAACTTAATCATGTACATAATAACAGGATTTTCAACTTAAGGAGTGTTTAAATCAGAGAATTTATGCTTTTAAGTTAGGGTATGAACAGTTCTTTAAATAACAGGATTTAAAGGGTTAGATGAACAGAACTAAATTTGTGGGGTATATGAACTGCAGCCCACACTACATGTCCAGTGTAAAGCAAATCTACACAATGGGCAATCATTTACTCCAGCACTTTCAGCCTGTCTAACAGTCTGCATTTCAATTTGTCATTATACCCTGAATGTGTTCACTTCATACTCTGGTATTTGAAATCTGCCCTGTGGGTTTCATTAAACTTTCTGTAGTGGTGTTATGCATCCTACTTGTTGGTTTCATTGTTGTTTGGTGAAGATGATCTTCCGTATCCGTATGTCTTGCCATTGTTCCACAACCAGTTCAGTGCAGCTTCCTCAGCACAAACTGCTCTCCCTTCTCCCGTTGTCCAGGACAGGGTGACTTCTGATGTTTGCTTAGCTTTATTGTTTCTTTCCCATTATTGTCAACCTCTCATGGTAATACTTGGCACTTTTACTGACGTTATAGAGTAGGATGTGATGTCGTAGAGAAGGG
This sequence comes from Passer montanus, assembly GCF_014805655.1. NCBI lineage: Eukaryota > Metazoa > Chordata > Aves > Passeriformes > Passeridae > Passer > Passer montanus. The sequence continues at coordinate 559,772 of NW_024364271.1, forward strand.
GACAGGGCTACCCAAATTTTCTCAATTGCAGGGAGGAGCTGCCCAGGTGTGCTGAGGGGCCTGTACTCAGGAAGAGAAACAGGGAATCCTCCACAGTGAGTAACCCCGCTTTCAAGTGCACACAGTTTCCTTCATAGCCGTGTCCAGTACAGTGTAGTATCCTCTCCTCTCCTTTCCAGTTTGCCCTTTGAAATGTTCCCAGTTTGGTTCTCTTTTCTCTTTATTTTGGTGGATTCTCATTTTACCTTGTACTTTGTCTTCTTTCTGAAGGTTAAAGTTTCCATTTTTGTCTCTTCACACCATTAATCTTTTCTCATCCTAGTCTTAATCTTTATACGCATTGTCATTTTTCCAATGTGTCATTGTTGTTCTGTCACTAATACATCATATAATTTCTCTCTCCTTGTGTGCAATGGCCCTTTTCCCAGCTCTGTGCAGTTTCTTCACTCCTTGCTCATTGCTATATGTTTACTCTTTCCAACCTTCTCTTCCTTCTCCTTTCAAATCACCTTTTGGTTTTACTTTCCTGATGGGTCCCTTTGGAATCTTGCCTACTGATGTACACAAGATAAGTCAGTTCAGCCCCTGACCTTTCTAGTGCAACTTTCACCTATATCTTTTCCTTTGTGGAACTGAAAAATAAAGGATAAAAAGCTCATATGTAACAAAGAATTGAAGGATTTGGTAAACTGCATTTTGGCTATGAAAGAGAACAGGCAGGAAATCAGAACAGTAAAATGTCAGAAAAGGGCTGAGCTGGTCAAGCCGTAGTGAGTAGGCAGTCTTGGGCTTTAGGTGAGCTGCTGAAATACAGCCCTGGCCAGCACCCTTCACAGTTTGACTTGGGTGATATGATGTGGTGGTGTCTCTAGTTCCTAGTGTGCATCCACATAGTAGTAGCTGCTTTCACAATTGCCATTATTTGGTAGTAACTACTACAAAGAAGCTCAGGATGATTTGAATTACACCAAACTGATTTCATAGTTACAAAGGGTAGAAATACAAGTTCTGGCTGAGATATATTGGCAAGATGCTCTGGGAAGCTTGATTGCTGTGGCCTGTGCCACACCTTTTTACTGCTGATTGAAGGGTTTTGTTTTCCAGGGCTATCAGTCTGGCATTTTACAGGAGCAAAAGAGTGGGTTTTGTTTAACAGCATAAAACTGGTGGGGACAAAAAGGAAGTGGAAAATCAGAAAAATTCTTACAAGATGGTCTGTCTGTAAAGAGGACTGAGTTACTTTGGTCTCAATTGGAAAAGGCAAAGGAGTGGAAAACTGAGCTGAACTGGAAAAATATACTGCACTCTATCATGTAGCATCTTGTGTGCTGTGACTGTTCTGACTTCATTTTTCATTGTTTTTAGAATTAAAAGGCATTTTAAAATTGAAACCCCACTGTGTCAATTCTTACAGTAGCTTCTGGTCTACAAATGGAAGGTTTTAGCCAATTTTTTCTCTGAGGTCATGGCAAAGCTAAGTGTAGAATAGTCAAATGACCTCAAAGAATTCTAAAGTATTAAAAATCAAAGAAGGTGCTAGTGAGTATTTTTTCCCCTTGGATCTTGTGTTTTATGTATTTCCCCTCATGCCTGAAAGAAAATCTGTTGCTGTGTCATAAAACCAGTTGCATATTCCAACTCTTTTATTTGTAACCTGGTAAGAATTTTCCCAGGCAGAGGTAGCAGATGATGTACAAAAGCAGCAAGTAAATCCTTTTCTTGCTGAAGTTTCCTGGGTTGTATCTGGCCTTCCAACAGACAGAGGACTCCAGTCTCAACACTGTCATTCCCTGCCTTTTACAAATGACTGCATAAAAACTGCATGATCATATAACCTTTCAGATTCATAGGACAGCTGTGTCTTGTCACTTACATTTATTATTTCTTTTTAGGCGTTGGAAAAGTATCCCAACTCACCAATGACTGCAAAACAAATACTGGAAGTCATTCAGAAAGAAGGGTTAAAAGAAACAAGGTCAGTGTTTATATGTTCTGTATTTCTGCTATCTCTGTGAAAATGATCTAGGAATGGTGTATAGTCTTTATGAAACTTCAAGTGCTGGCTTAATTAATTTCCAGTGTCAAAATGAGAAATACAGTTGATGGGTTTTGATTGTTAGTTCAGGGCTTTTAAAAGGGTTAGTGACTGTCTTAACTTTGTATGTTATCAAAGGAGTCTGTGGGCCAGCTCCAGTCCAGTGGCCTGTCTTTAGAAAGACTGGCATTTTCTCAGACAGTCCAGTGCTGCATCTCATTTTTGCTTAAGGACTGAAGCTCATCAGCTGGGTTACTACTTCTGCCACTGTGTGCACGGAGAAAGTGCAAGATGAAACTTGATGCACTTCTCACTGGGGTTTGTGGTTTGGCACTTAAATCACTGTTAGGACTTGCTGGTGTTGCCTGTGATAACAGAGATTGTGCTGATAAAGGTCTGGGAATGGAAGGAGAGGGTGTTTGGACACTGGGAGCCAGTCTGTGTCTGCAGAGCCTGGATACAGTAATTGATACAGTAACTCAACTTGCTTGATAACAGCATACTTTGGGTGTAGATTCAAGTGATAATAATTACCCTTTTAAAGGATAGATGTGTTATCCAGAGGGTGTGGAAACCAATCAGTTGTCTTCCGTTGCTGCCCAGTTCAGATATACGTGCAGCTTTTTGTTCTCAAAGGTGACTGTCTACTTGCTAGGTCCTCTAGTGACCTTCAAGTGGAAACTTCATCAGAAAGTAAAAATAAGGAAAAACTGGTTGGTTGGTGGGGGTGTCCTACAATGTGCAATCGCATCTTCTTCAAAAATTGTAGTGAAGGTTTCTGTTTTAATAAATTAATACTTGTTGTTGTCTCAAAGCATAGGGAGACGTGCTTCTATTTTAAATATGTTCTTCCAGTGTGGAACCTAAAGTTCAGAACAAGAGAACTACAAAGTCCATGTAAAGGTGAACCAGAAGTAACCATGGAACATGTTTTTACTGAATTCACTGTTGTTCCTAGGAAACAGAACAGAACACAATCTGTGTGACTGCACAGCATAACCATGCACTTCATTGTTGGCAGCCTCATAACAAGCTCATAATAGCTATATTTTGATAAAATTGCAAAAGACATGGTATGGAAAGTGAAATTGAATTTGCCACCTTTTACAGATTTAAAGTGCTTTAGTTCCTGTCGAGAAATTGCTTTGAGTATATTTGGCAATGATTCCAGGGAAGAAAGGGGATGAAAACTTTTGAAAATTAATGTCCAAACATGTGTTATACCGCAATGATTTGCATACAGCAACAACAAAAATGCAAGAAAACACAGTTTTGAAAATCTGTTCTATTAAGATACTGTTTCTCACAGCAGTGAATGAATTGCTTTCTTCTTATGTCTTGAGATATGAGAGGCATAGGAGAGACACTAATGCCTGCTAATAGCATTTCTTTGTAATTTAAAAAATTCTTGTTTTCATGATCAGTGCATGAAAAAAATTTGAGTGGAGAGCATATGGAAGGGAATGGAAGCAGTGTTTTATGTTTTAAACATAGAAAAAGTCAAAGCCCTTTTTAATTGCTGCAGAATGAATAGTAAGAGAAAGATTCCTTTAAAGAGGTTCCAAACTAGATGATCTTTCATTTCTTCAGTTACAAAGAAACTGAAAATTGCTGAGAAATAGTAAAGAAATTCATTCTGATTTTTATCCATGGTATATGCAGGTATATGTGACAGTGTAGTAGATTGCAGGATGCCGTATGTGGTCATGAGTTCTGGAAAACTGAGAAGGGTAAAATTCAATGTTCTTTATACTTGAAACATTTTCATCCTAAGTTCCTTAACCTAAACATTATAAATTCTTCAACTGTAAAATGAGAAAATCTTGATTCTGTATTGATTTATAAGTATTTTAATTTTCATTTAACTTCTGATTTCATGTAAAAATTGTGTTTCTGCTGCATTTTAATATTGATTAAGGACAAACTTCCAGAGTTACCTGAGTGCCCAACTCATTACAGGAGCCGGTAAGGAGTTTGACTTCATACACAGATTTGTTGATTGGGTCTCAGCGTGTCACTAATGTTTGGTTTTCACAGTACTTGAATTTAGAATCTCCTGTTCACTTTGCCCAGCTCTGCAATTTCTTTCAGTAGCTTCCTGCCTGTTGATCCCTTTGCTGCTACTAAAGATGGTCTTTCCTGGTCTCTCGCTGCAGCCAGCTAAGATGAGCAAGGGATGTAAATTTATGATGTGCAGTCACCTGGCCATAAGCAGCAGAATGGCACTAGCATATTTTATTCTGTATTGATTTGTGTATTCTTCCAAGTCTGAATTTGAGCCAGGAATATGTTACTGCTCTAATACACTTTACTTATTGCTTTATACTGATTATCATTGTCAGTAGAACCTTGGCAATTACTACATTAAGTTTTTAAGAAACTCTCCTCTCTACTCTTCCATTTATAGATGAATGAGGTTAATTGTCTTAGTCATTTTTCATATATATTGTAGAATTAATTAATATAAAGCTTTTTGCTGTGATAGTAAATCTGAAAGACTAATGTATGATTTTCAGCCATGTCATTGTCATTATATGTAATATTTAAAAAAACACTGCCAGACTATTCAGCCTCTTTTTTTTTGCCAGAAAGGCATCAAGTTGCACATTTATTTTTGTATTACTCATATAATTAATTACAAAAGGATTAAATTGCAGATTTACAAAGCAGATGTATGTTAGAAAATAAACCAGAAAGCTCTACTGATATACCTTGTGAGAGGTTATGCACCTACCTTGTTCTTTACATCTTGGGGAAGAAATAATTCATTTTTTGTTTCTTAAATATCTTTTTTGTTGTGCTTGTTGGTTGTAAAATGGTCAGTAGGCAGGCAGTTCTTCTGCTACCTAGAAGGAGTAAAAAATTTTAAGGCAAACCTTTCAGGGATGTAGAAAATGTATGGCTTTCTTCTGTGGGAGGGAGGAGTATTTACTTAACGTTCATGCCTGTGCTGATGGTGTACAGGGTCAGGCCCACAGACCTGGACACTGAAATCTCTTTAGTAGCAAAACAGACAGCAGCACACTTAAGAGCACAATGCTCTGGATTTTCTGTCCTGAAAACATTTCCCCATCCTGCTGTAAATTTCTAGGCTCACCACCTGCTGTCTATATACCCTAGCATGAGCTTTTGCTGATTTTGCTAGTGTACTAGTCAGAGTATGATCCACTCTCTCTCCTCAGAGTTCCTCTTCCCCTTGCTGCTGCCTTGCTAGTTGTTCTCCATCTTGCATTTCTTTTGTTACTTATTCTTGTTAAGATCTAAAATTTCCCCTGCTGAATTGTATTTAGGTTTTCTGCAGACTGTTTCTCAAATTCAGTAAAATTGCTTTAACAATGTGCTCTTGTCATCCAGCATGCACGCAGCTTTTCCAAGCTTTAGTGGCAGCTGCTTATTAGAACTTGTTTTCTTTGGAAGCATTATGTTTAATTTTTTGCTTGTGGAAGTCCATGGGAAACAAAAAACTTACTAAGCTGAGCTACGTGGTACCTACTGCTGCTTCTCTAGCTATAGGATCTGCTGCTATCTCACAAAGAATATTTTGATAGATTTGAAGTAACTTATTCTTGAGGCCTATGTATTAATCAACTTATTATTTGCTAAATAGTTCCACATAATTTTTGTGCCAAATTTGGTGGGTGGTAATTGAAATTCAGTTGCTGCATCTCTACTTCTTTGGACCTGTCTTTTTAATTTTTTTTAAAGCTAATCACTGGGTGTTTTCCATTCTTTTGGAATCACTGATATCCTCTACGAATTCTCAAAAAATTATTATTGATAATTCTGAGGCTGATCCAGTCAGCTTTAATTATCTGTGGTGAATTTCAGCACATTTAACTGATTTGAGAATACCTAATTTTATTTAATTATCATCTAATCAATTTTCCCATCTTTTTTCCTCATGTTGGTTTTAGCAGCTGTCTAATCATATACACATTTCTGATTAGGCATTAGAACTCCTGTGCTTTGAGTGTAAGTACTCAGTGCCAACCCCTTCTTGAAAGAGCAAGTCAGTTTCCTTTCTGCTGATGTGCTTACAGAAATTTCTTTGTGTATGTTGTGTGGGTGAGTTTGCTGAAGTTTAATTTCCTGAAGCCCTTTTTCTTCTTTTTGTGTTCTCCTTTGTTTTCCTAAAAAATGAAGACTCATCCTTTCATGAATTCTCAGTGTTTTAGCTGCTTTTTCCCATGGGCTCAAGTCAACCTAGTACAGTCCCAGAAACTTGCCATATACTTTTCTGACCCTGTCTTTCTTTTCTCTTAGTTTTGTCTTTTTTTGTCATTACCTGGAAATTGCCTGCAGAACCACCAGAAGTAAGCTGTTTGTTTCATTCTGTTTCGAGCACTGCACCTTTGTGAGGAGTAGCACCACTTGAAGACCACTTAAAATTATAAGGGAGATAAAAATAAGACAGAAGCTGGTATGAATTAGTTGTTTGGATTAAGGAAGAGAAGATTGAATATAGGCATAGTAAATCTTCAGCTACACAAAAGGAAAAAAATGTGAAGGAGTTATGCTGAATGTCTGCTATGAACTGAACAAGAAATAAAGCCTTTAAGTTGGACTAAGAGAAGATGCCAATTAGAAAGTACAAAGGGTTTATTTTGTTTTTGTTTTTGTTTTTTTGGTTGTTTTTGTTTTTTTGTTTGGTTTTTTTGTTTTGTTTGTTTGTTTGTTGTTTTTTTAACAGTTATCATTACGTTCTCTCATGAGCCTTGGAAGAGATGTGAAAGATTGGTAGGTCTCACCACGATCTAGTGTAGCAATGTCTGTCAGGAGTTATGTAGATTTGGTTGATCCTGCCTTGAACTAGGGAAATTAGCTAGGATATCCCTTGATCCATGTTTTTCTATTAATTTTTCTAGAACAGTTTTCAGTACTTGGGCCATACACATTGTTATAGTCCTAGGGGAGAATATCCAGCCAAACTCTGATAAATGTTTGATGCTAATAACCCTAGATTATGTGTTGGCTTTCTGTATTCCCTTTCTCCTGTGCATGGTGAGGCTGGGAAATTGACTTGTCTGGATAAGATTAAAGCCAAGGATTCTCAGTACAAGTTAAAAGCCAATAAACTTTCAAAATGGGACAAGCTGCTTAATTTCTTGGAGTACAACTTTAGCCCACAGCTATGCTAGCTATTTGCTTTCCTCCTCCATTAGACTCAGGCCTGTGAACGCTGGAATGGGATAATTTCATAGTGTTTTTGCTATTCAGCTGGAGTAATTGACTTCTGTATGGTCAACTAACTTGACATTATTCTGTTCAGGTAATTCATGGAAGAGTTTTTTAAAAGTTGCTTTTTCTCATTCTGTTTTCCACTTTCCGGTAGGAATCTCAAACTTCATTCTCTTGATGTTTCTTTGTTGATCTTAATTTCAGCTATGGGAATCAGAGCATCAGTCGTATCTCCTCATCTTCCTCTGTGTTTTCCTCTGCATATTTTGACTTTTGCTTTGCAAGACTAAGCTATCTATTGATTTATTGTTGTGACAGTAGTCTTTCAGAAGACTAAGAGGAGATGCTTGCCACTGGCACTTGGCAATAGTGCTGTTTCTTGTGCACTCCACAGTGTTGATAATATTTATCATGAATGATATCATAACATATTAAGTCTTCTGAGCCTAGGAAAGCAGCGCAAAGTATGACCCTAATAAATCTCAAAGACATTCTTACTAGATTTACAGTCTTTGTGCAAAAATATGAAACTAGTGGGTTAGCTAGAATTAAACCCACTTTGAACTGCAGAGTGGAGTCATCAATGGAATAAAACACATGATCCGTGCAGGGTTTGTCTGTAGCTTTGAAGTTAGAGGGGACTCCTGAAAATATTACTGTCACTTGTGAATCCTTTGATCTTTTTGACAGTGTCTCTTTAAGCCTTTGCATACTTCATCCTTAGAGCTATTGACTTAAAAAGAAATCCTTCTGAATGCTGCTGTTTCTGTAAATAGGCTAAATGAGCTGGCAACTGTCTTCTATTGTTTATCGTTTTCAGGTTCCTTGTTTTATTGTGTGCGTATAGACAGAGAATTTCTTACTTTCTTTGTAAAGTCATTCCAAAATGTCATTGTAATTCATAATTATTAAGTCACAGTTTTTATCTTTCACTTAGAAAAAAAACAAATGCCCTGCAATTACCAAAAACACTTAAAAATTTAATTGAAAGAACCACAGTTTTTGTCTTAAGGCTTTGTTTGCCAGCGGAAGAGTGCAGACAGTTAGGAGGCTTCTGTGGTTGCATATGTCTGATAGAATTTATTCGGGAGTCTCTTCAGCTAAGGGAGTGTATTGTTTTGTCTGAAGGTAGTTATTCCATGCAATGGACTGAAAGGAAGCTGTGATGGAAAGAAAGGGCAAAAGCTATTAAAATTCTTCTGCCTAGCATTATTAGGTTGATTTTCATGCATCTACAGATGTGGCTTTTGGCTGTAAAGCGGTGAAAGAAACAAACTTTCGTACAACCTGTCTTTCTGCATAAATTCTCTTCAAGACATGTCTTTGAAATGCTGTTCTTTCCAGTGTAACAACAGACCACCTAATTTGGTAGGCAGTTCTGATAGTAGCAATTTACCAGCTGAAAATCTCAGGCTTGCTCCTTCTTGCCTAGACAATTCCCAGCATGGTTGTGTGGTGCAGTTTAACCTGGTAAAAACCAGTGGGTTTTCTATATTGCATTCCAGCACTGGAACTGTAACTTGTGTAATCACACCTTTGTCACCTCTGTAATAATTATTTCAGGTTTTGGCAGTGATGTAGCCCTAGAACAGCTAAAGTATTAATTCAAGCCTAAGATCAGGGTTGTGAATTTTTGATTGCATATTGCTGCATTGTAATACTGTTTAAAGCTTGCGTATATATGGACACCATTAATACACCTTTGTATTGATTTGGAAAACTGGTTTTGAGTGAGATGTAGACCAGATGTAAAATAATAAAGCCTCAAATGTTTGCACTCAGTGAATTACAAAGATGAAGAATTTTTTAGTGATGCTGAGTCTTCCATTGTGTATACCTATATAGGATACATTTTAATACAAGACATTTAGCTACCTGGAATGTTTTTGTTTGTTGTTTTTTGGGGTTTTTGGGGTTTTTTTTTGTTTTTTTTTTTTTGCCTGAGCCACCATTATCTTAATTTTTTTTCCATATTTTAGAATTTTAGAAATTATCTGGAGTGCTTTATTTGTTTTAATGCTGCTCTTCTTTCCTTCACAGGAGTCTCTTCACAGTGGAGTCTCTGTCTAGGGAGGGACTTTAGTCAACAGTCCAGTAAAATCAGTCCGCATGTCAGTGGTTCTTATAAAAGTATCTTTATAATTAATATGTGAATTTTATTTTGTGTTTCAGATGATAAATGGCATAGCTTAAACTGTAAGCACCTTTTGAGTATGACACAGGATATGTTGGAGGATACTGTTTTTACTGATAAGAGTATTAATTGAGCATATATAAAAAGAGAGTGGAGACGGAAGCAAAGTAGTATTTATCAAAGCTAAATGTAGAGCTAAGAATATAACCTGGTCCTTGTCTCTTCCACTTCCAATGTCCTGTCCATTAAATTGGTGCTGCCCGTGCAGTATCTACTATTTCCTATCTCTATGCAGTTCAGTGTCCCATGAGTTTCTGCAAGATGAATCTTCCTACTTTCTCATTCAGGGTCATCCACCCCATGGTCTCCTGTTACCCTGATCTGCTGGCATCCTTTTTCCCTTCCTTTGTAAACTCAAATTCCATTCAGTGTGCCTGAAATTTTCTCTAGTGTTACATTGTGAACATCCCAGTATTTATTTCATGTTCGGACTTAAGGCCAATCAAGCATTCTGCCTTAGTTTGGTTCCATGACCAATTATGAGAAAATAAAGCAATTCCATTTTTTCACCTTGTCTGGGACCTTCAACTGATGGTTTAGAAACGTTCATATGGTTTCCTCTTTTGTACTTTTGTACTTAGCCTTTGATTTGGTATCATGTTGAAGTTTGTTCCTGCATTCTTGGGTCAACTGAGATTTTAGAACAGTAGATTCCTTTCCTTTAAGATTAGCTTGTTGCTGTTACTTTTTCACATACATTTTTGCCCATTTAATGTTCAGGAATTCAGTTTTCCATTTGGTATAATATTTCTCTGTATTTGGGTGCTAAAACATATATTTCCTCTGTCATATAAATTATAGGAAATAGTCCTGCTTGATTTTTTCTTTTAATATTTTTTGAAAATCTGCCATAAACCTTTTTGCTTTCCATCTATTAACAGTTCTGCAAAATGTATCTGCAAAGATTGGGAAAACAGGAATTCAGTCTGTGTGGCACACTTGTCTCCTAGGTGCTATTAAACTATTTTACTTGTGCTATTTTGGTTTCTGCTTCTTCCACACAAGGCTAATCTATGTATAAAGCACTATATGAAGCTTTTGTTTTATTTGGTTGATGCTTTCCTGGTAAGGGAGAGTGACCTGTATGATTGTTAAATATTCAAGTTATAATAATTCAGAGGATATGTGAAAAATCTGAAAGTTTTTTTTTTACCTGTAATGGGAAAAATTGTGGTAGTTAGATTTTGTGATGTGATAAACATTTTAAGTTCTGAAAATCTATATTGCAAAAATTTTTCTATGTTTAAGTGCACTGAAGTCCTTCCTCCATATCACACCCTAACATTCTGAAATTAAGACCTCAGGTAATTTAATGTTAAAGATATTTCTTTTATTTTAATACAAGTGGAAATCTAGCAACTTAAATGTAACAAATAACGTATAGCAGTGCAGATCTTAAAAGATTTACTATTTTTGTGCAGTCATGACATCACTTCCTGTTAAAGGTTGTTTTATTTTGAAGTATGAGGTGGGCATCAGCTATGATTAGATTATGTGAATTTGTCAACTATTCCAGTGTTGCTTTTCATAGTGTAGTGATTTCTTTATCAATATATTTTTATGTTTAATGTAAGAATTTAAGTTGTTTTGGCCTTTTCCTATGTTGTGTGTCTCAGTGTAGACTTCTAAGAAAAGAGACTGAAAAGCGACAATATAGTTAAGACTGATGAAAAGAGAAACCGTCTACATTATAAATTGGTGTTACCAAAAAAGTATGTGTCCTATCTGTCTTATATTTCTCCTAGACAGTGTAACTACACTGTACGCTACAGATTTTTTTTTCTATAATGTTTCCATGTTTTGAATTCTGCAGTAATTCTGCATTTAAAATATTGCCTGTTTTTCAAAAATAAAGATATCCAAGAGACGTCAGTCACATTAGCAAAGTTTCACCATATCTTCAATCCGTCTTCCCAGCAGTGAAAGTTTTAGGGTTGGTTTATTTGTTTGTGGTGGGGGTTTGGTTTGGTGGTTATTTTGTCCTTTGTGTGTGTAGTATGTTTCCAGCTGTGTAGTGCATTAAGCCTCAATTTTAAAAAAAATGACTGAAAAGATGCAGTTTTCCAGTCTATAGACTGGTATTTTTCCTGTTTTGCAAAGTCTGGCTGCAGTTGTATGACTGTGTGAAACGTAAGTAGATTAAATGTGTTCTCTGATTCTACTGCCTTAATCGGATTGTTTTGCCAGCATCATTTTAAGAGAAGCAAGGGCATAGAAGAGCTTTCCAATAATAGCTGTCCAGACACAAAATTTTGAAAAATATTCTAGAGAGACTGAAAGTTGACAGATTGTGTTTTTCTTTCCATCATTGTTCTGAAATGAAGATCTGCCACTTACTAGCACTAAAGTACAGCAGTAACAAACCAGTGGTTTTGAATAAAAATCAGAAGGAAGAGAGCTTAATATCAGTGCAATTGATGTAACTAATATATATAACTGATGCTGGTTAGGGGCACAATGTAAGAATCTTGCTGAGTAGCCAGTAACCTTGCTCAGCTCTCTTGTGCTTGGAAAAGGCAAGACTAATCTACTGGATTTACTTCAGGTAGTATTTGGACAAATGTGATTCAACACATAAGTCTGTCAGGACCATCCATATATATATATAAAAATTTCAAACACAGAAGGACACAGACACTTTAGCTAGAAGGAGTCATCGTTTCAATGTACACTCTGGTAAAGTATGCTTAGGAGAAGAGTTTAATCTATTGAAGGCTTAAAACCTGCAGTGAAAATTGAAGTCTGGTTGAGAACTTGAAGACATGCCTGCATTTAATGGATTTATGAGCTTTTGTTGCACCATACAAGTAACCTAAGAAGCTGCTTTTCCTTGCAGGTGTAAAATGAATTACTCTAGGTTTCAACTTGCTAGTTGCTGATTGAGATTTGCTGGTTGGACTTGAATTTTTTTGGCATTTGTTTTGTTCTCTGTATTTCCCTTTTGCATTGAAAAGTTAGTATTTAAGCCTTTTATTTATTACTGCTTTGAATTTCATTTATCCCACAGCTGACTTTTGTCTTTATTTCTAAGCATTCTGTCTTAAGGGACATGCACAACATCCCACAAAATAGTATAATCTTCTTTATGCTATTTCTAGTATTCCATAGCAACTGAGGGAAAAAAAAAGAGACTAAACTGAACGCTACAACACAGGCAATTCATTACAGATTTTCCGCTTAGTATTCAGTAAATTGTCAAGTCCTTATTTTCATCATTAGCATATTTTTCACAGAGCAGAAGCATAGCCATTTCTGGCAGACTGAATTAAATCTGTTTTACTTGAATGTGAAAGAAGAAAACATTGTCAGGCTTTCTATGAAAGCGTAATTTTCTAGTAATAATTTATTTCTCTGGAACAGTTTGCTGTGGATGTCTTTATGTTTCTATAAAGATATGAGTGTGTACATTTCAGTCTACCTGTAATTAAACCATTTCTTAGCTGTAGGGAAAATCCGCAGAAAAATCTGTGGGGATTTTTTTTTGTTTGTTTTTTTCCTGTTCATATTTCATGAGCTGAGAAATTTACTAGTTCTCTTTTAGAGATTGATGGCTATGCACTGGCACATTTAATTTAAAAATTTTTAGTACATTTTTATAGAACCAAGGTCCTCAAAAAGCCTCAGAATTTCACTGTCTGAGGACAATGAAAAAATCAGGTATAACTTCCCAGAAAATGTTTTACACACATGAATTTCCTTTCTTTGTAAGGCTAGCTGATAGCAATTCCATGTTATTCGAGTCTCACAGGTAGTCTTAATTACTGTGAAATTAAATTATGTGCATCCTTGTAATTTCAAAACAGAATTTATGAACTGCCTGAACATATTTTGCTTTCTTATCTACTGTCATGTGAAGTAAAAATGCTTTATTCAAGGTACGATTTTTCTTTCAGTAGTTTAGAAAGCTGTCTTCTATTTCTAATCCAAATAAACTCTGCATTTGTCACTGAGTCTGTTTTATGATAGCTGTATGCTAGAACCAGTCATTGTGTGCCTGACAGATACTTACAATGTTAGAAGAGAAATGGGGACCAAAATGTACACCTCAAAGGAAAGTATAAATAAAATAACTGAAAATCTACATTTATGAAATTGTGTTTATGGGCTTGACCATGTAAATAACACCTACAGACACAAACTCACCACTGTGCATATACACATGCCCTTACATGCATATAAATTGGAAATCACAAAATTATAATCAAATACATTCTTTGCTCAGTTATTCCAAGAGCTGAGTATGGGAAAGAGCTCAAATGGTCCTCAAGAACTGTTTTGCTGTTTGCCCTCAATAGCTAAAAGAGGACAAATTGATTTCTCCCTCATTCCCTTTGGTTCTCATTGTATTTGTAATATGAGGAAAGGAAAATGGATTCTAGAAGCTTTTTTCAGTAAGTACTCCCAGCAAGAAAAAAACAAGTGCACATAGCTGAGTCACCCTATTTAGGATCTTGCTGCATCCATAGCTACTGCAGCATTGTTAATATTTCAGTAGGCTTGCTTAAGATAAAGTTATTTGCTATCAAAATCCGTGGAGATACACCATTCAGAGATTCACTGGCATGCTCTCGTATTTAATTAGCAAATAAAATAAAACAAGTGTGGGATCCAGACAACTATTGTCTCTTGCAATTGGCCCCTAATACTTGCTATTCCTTCCTTTCCTTTATGTTACCAGTACACCTGGAGTTTTTGTTTTCTAGACTGCTAAATACTTTAGGGGTAAGCATTATCAAACATGAAATCATTGTGTAAAAAATGATGTATCCTCTACAGTTATCGCAAAGGAAAAAAAGGCTATGACCCATAAGTGACAGCAAGGAGGTTTTTGAGAAGATACTTCAAAGAATATATGACAAGTTGTTTTGCTTTTATTTGTTACTTTGTTTTGTTAAAGACTGCTTGTTTTCTATCAGGGAATCTTTCCTAGGCCTGTGAAAATTCAGCAGTTTCAAAGTGTATTTGTACTCCTGATTATCTGTCCCCTTTGTCAAAGCCAGCATCACTAAACCCAGCCCAGTCATTGACCTCTCTTTGTTTACAGTAATAGCTGATATAAATGTAAACTATTGCATCAAGATATCATTCACTCAAATTATATACTGAACTATATAAACTAGTGTTGGTACAGGATTATTTGTGCCAAGCTGCAATCCAGGAATTAATGGCATGATGGGTACTGTTAATTAATTTAATATTCTACTTCTCATTCAATTTTTATTGAAAACAGAAAGCAATTTTGGGCTACAACTGAATTTTTTTTTATTATCTATGTTATTTTAAGTTTCTTTGGCATGTGTGGCTCAGCTCCTTCATTTGAAGAGACTTTAATAAGGACTTCAGCAAACTTCCTTTCAGGTGGAATGATGTAGCTATCAAAAATGACTAGTCCGAAACTTTTTTTTTTGTTATCCATGCTATATTTTCACAAAATATTTGATAGTTTCTTTTGTTGTAATTTGAAAACATTGTATGTGATATTTTGAAATTAGATTGACTTCTCTTTGTAAGTTAAATAGAAACTTAAGTTTCCTAGTTCCAGGCTTAAGGACCTGTCTTAAGTCAAAGAAGACTAAGGAGATCTACTAATAGACTAATTTGCAACAGCTGGAATAAGTTAAAACACAAGAATAAAAGTATCTGCTTGGGCCTTTGAGGGAAGGAAAAAAAAGTTTTACTATGCTGTTTTGCCAAGTTAAACTCCCTTACGTACTACAAATGTAACTTAAACATTTCACATCAACACAAATATTTTAATTTGACACAATACAATAAATTATACACTGCTATATTTTTTAAGGTACAAGGTGTACAGTGATTGCCTATTCTGTGTTTATTTTCAGGCTTTAATTACAGGCAAGGGCTTGTAGCAAAAATATTTTATGCGCATAATTGGCATGTATTAGTCAGCAAAGTTGTAGTAGTTACATTGATTTTAATGTTTAGGATGAAAGTATGGTCTTGCTTATACAACTGTTTTTCTAGGAATAAGTAATACTAGAAAATAATAATTTGCTTCAGATCTAATTTTATTCATGATTACTCCCAGCTTCCTTATTCTTTGTATCAATTTGACTTTTCTGCCTGTTTTGGTGATTGAGTAAAACATTCCCAAGTTCTGATTGACTCTTTAAGTATGAGAATAATGAGAAAAATAGTCTGTAAGGAAAGGAATTATTATTTTTATTCATTTATTCTCTCACAGACTTTAGAATTTATTCTTTTTTCAATTGAATTTGAATTGAAGGTGTAAAAGTAGGCTGTTTGTTTATGTCCTAGCTTTCTCTTTTTGGATTGGTTGAAATGTTTTGGATGTTAAAAATAAACATGTGCCTTCTGCATAATTGTGCCAGCATCTGACATTTAGTTTCAAAATTCTGAATTCCCTCAGTTAGAAGTTATGTCCTAATCGAAAACTGGAAAGAAGGAAAAAAGACACTGTGGAGATATTCCTGAACTTTGGTGAATAAGAAGGCATAAGATATGGTGCACTTTCTTTAGTTTTTAATAGAAATGGACGAAACTAAAATTAAATTTAGGGATTTCAATTGTTCTTGCTTCATAAAAAAAGGTTTAGTATTTTATATTTCTGCTTTAAAAGAAATATGGTTATTTTATCAGGACAAGAAGTCATAGCATAAAGGTGGGGAGGGCAGAAGAGAAAGAAGTACTGTACTCGGCACTGGTGAGGCCACATCTTGAGTACTGTGTCCAGTTCTGGGCCCCTCAATTTAGGAAGGATATTGAGATACTTGAGCGTGTCCAGAGGAGAGCAACGAGGCTGGTGAGGGGCTTGGAAAACAAGCCCTACGAGGAACGTTTGAGGGAGCTGGGGTTGTTTAGCCTGGAAAGGAGGAGGCTTAGAGGTGACCTTGTTGCTCTCTACAACTTCCTGAAGGGAAGTTGTAGACAGGTGGGGGTTGGTCTCTTCCACTGGGCAGCAACTGACAGAACAAGGGGACACAGTCTCAAGCTACGTCAGGGAAGGTACAGGTTGGATATTAGGAAAAAATTTTTCACTGAAAGAATAATAAAGCACTGGAATTGTCTTCCCAGCGAGGTGGTGGAATCACCATCTCTGGATGTGTTTAAAAAAAGACTGGACATGGCACTTGGTGCTATAGTCTAGTTGAGATGTCAGGGCATAGGTTGGACTTGATGATCTTAGAGGTCTCTTCCAACCTCATGATTCTGTGATTCTGTGAAGACACTGGGAGAAGAATAAGGAAGAGAGAAGAGATAGGAAGCAAAGACAGAAGTTGGGAAAGCAGAAAGATAAAGGAGAGAGGAAAGGGAGTTAAAAGAAGATGAAAAGATAGAATGAAGAGGTGTTCATGACAATGCTCTGGCAGTGTGGTGCTGCAGGGCCTGACACAGCCTTGTGGCTGAGATAGTGGTGCCTCTGGGGTAACATACTTAAAAAAGGCAAAAACCAGCACTCAGGCAGAAAAGGAGGGTAAAAAATAGAGTGTGGAACCAAGGCCAGAGAAGAAGGAAGGGAGGAGGTGCTCTGGGCACCAGAGCAGAGGATTCCTTGAAGGAATTCCTTGAAGAATCTGGAGGGCCACCCCAGAGCAGATACCTGCTCTGCAGCCAGTGAAGGAGACAACACTGGGACATTTGAAGGAGGTGTTGCCCACAGAGCATCCAGGCTGGAGCAGACAAAAACTGTGAGGAGGAAGCAGCAGCAGAGAGGAGCAGTTGTGGACTAAGTGTAACCCCTATCCCTCAATGCAACTCAGAGTGGGAAAGGTAGAGGCGTTGAAAATGAAGGAGAAAGGATGACTCTGTAAGGGGAAAGCTGTTGTTTTAATTTTTTTGGTCTTTATTTCTCTCTACCCAAATTTTTTTAAATGGCAATAAATGTATTTTCATCAAGTCGACTCTGTTTTATCTCTTACTGTAACTTGTAAGCAATCTCCACGTCTTTATCTCAACCCACAGTTTTTTCATCCCCTCTTCTCCCTGTTTCCTGTTGGGAAGGGGGAGGGAAAGGCTGAGTGGCATTTGGCTGCTGGCCAAGGCAAACCCACCACAGGAGGAAAGGAAGGAAAAGCAAGGGAGAAAAAGAGAGGAATAAATAAGGTAAAGAGAAATGAGAGAAATAACGCTAGAAAGAAAAAAGTAAAGAGAGGGAAGAGAAAAATGAAAATGCAGCAAAAATAAAACTGAGAAAAGAGAAAATAAGAAAGCAAGAAGAGAAGAGGGGCAAATGAAAAGAGAAGAGAGAAAAGGAAGAAAGAAAAGGATAAAAAATAAATACAGGAAAACAAAAGAGAAAACAATGAAAATAAGAAAGCAAGTGGAAAAGAAAGAACGGAACACAGAAGAAGGGAGGGAAAAAAGAAAGGAAAGAAGAGAGAAATTAAAGGGGAAAGAAAGATGTACAGTGGGAGAAAGAAAAGAGAAAAAAATGAGGAAAACAAATATAAGATTGAGAAGAAAAAGAAAGATAAGGGAAAGAACTGAAGAAAAGCAAACAGAAAAGAAAAAAAAAGAGCAGAAAATAATGAAAAGGAATGAAGTCCAAGCAAGTTCACTGTGGTTGAGGAATCTGTAGCTGAATGCTTTTAGCAGCAAAGTTAAATTTTTTAACTGACAGAAAGAGCTCATATATGGTAACCAAGAACCTGGAAATTATTTTCCGTCAAGTAAAAGTGGTAAAATCCCTATATTAAAATAACTCAACTTTGATTTCAGCATTGCCATTCAATGAATAGATACATATTTTCCAGGTAAAAATTTCCAAGGAATTTCTAATAAGCATTAATAACTCCCTTGCTGATTTGGACTGATTGCTTAGGTGGGTGGGTGGTGTGGCTGAAATGGCATAGTAAATTCTGGCAGGCCAGCATGTTGGCATGCATCAGTTTTTAAGAAGAGGTTAAGTTACTGAGCCAGTTTAATTGGGATAACTGAGTGGGATTTTTGATAGTAAAAAAGAAATCAGTTTAAGTTCAGCATTGAAATTTACTTTCATGCTATTGTTTCTATCAGAAAGAAATATTGTTTAATAAAGTAATGTTGTATTACAGCTTGGTAGCTCAACATTCAGTAACATACTAAAGATTTAAAGATTTCTGATATGAAAAAAGAAATCTATAATTCTCATAAAATAAAAAGAATAGTTTCAAGTTGTGTAGTACTTAGTTAAGTTCTTTATATAGTACTTTGCTTGGCAGTACTCTTTTATTATTTCATTAAGTGGTTAAATCTTGCCATAATTGAAGCATTTTCACTGACATACATTACATGCCTTTTAGAATTTGATTTGGATAGGTCTCAACAGCATGTTGTGCTTTGCCTTTTGTGTTTTGTTTTCATTACAAAAGTAGAAGGAGAAGTACATTCATAGCCCATCTTTGAATTTTATAAATTTAGCTGCAATTGGTTTTAGTGGCAGTGACTGGGAAATTACATTGAAATCACGTGAGAGAGCCAAGAACATGACAAAAGGCTCCAGCGCAGGAACACGTGGGCGTGCAAGGCTCCATGAAGCTTGGTAATTCTGCTTCCCCCTAGCAGGGTGGTACCCCTGCCTCTCCCCTCCTCTGCATCCTCTGGCGCCAGATGCAGCAACCCAAGGGGTTACGGCTGAGGCGAGCCAGCTGCATCTGGCAGTAGGTTTGGGAGCGGCTGGAGGGAGCGCGGTGCCTTAGCTGACAAAAGGTGAAATACAGGCCTTGCTCTGAGGAGTTTGAAATGGGAACCAGTTGTGTCAGTCTGAGGCCATCCTTCTCCAGTTACTGTAAACCAATATTGTAGCCGAAAGAATAATCCTCTTCTCTCCAAGCTGCTTTTCCTGTTCTGGGCTGCCCACCTCCCTGGATGCTGGCACAAGCATTCACATGGCTGTTTGGGGAAATAATCAAGTTTTAAATAAAGAAAAAAGAGGTGTGTGGGGAGAACATGTCACGGATACTGGAACATATGGTCTGCCTTAGAGGGTAGCCACTCAAGCTGCTATTTTGAGTGGCAGAGCTGATAGAAAGTGACATGAGTCCAGTATTAGTCCTGGCGTAAATCTTGCTGGTGAAAGCAGCCTTACAAAAAGGTACAGAAATGCACTATTGCTGGCATAACTGCAGGGTGGTGTCTTGTAACCATTACA
Source organism: Passer montanus (assembly GCF_014805655.1). NCBI lineage: Eukaryota > Metazoa > Chordata > Aves > Passeriformes > Passeridae > Passer > Passer montanus. Next base: position 579,290 of record NW_024364271.1, read on the forward strand.
GCTGTGGTAACAGAAGTCCCTGCTGTGGATGATAAGAAAGGCTGGAAATTCTTCTAATCAGTGAGGGGAGAAGCGTGGCTGGAAGCTGTGACTTGCATCTGGATTATGGTCCTGGTATAGCATGATAAAGTAGGAATCCTACTCAGTCTTCTGATTTAGGCCTGGCTCACAGTGGTTTTCTGGCAACACTTTGTTCTTCCTTTTTTTCCCTTTTACATTGTGCAACAGAGTTAATGAAGCCGCTGTCAGATGCTGCATGGGCTTCTTCTGTGGGTGGTGCAGCAGCTCAGAAGTCCTGTTGTTCTTTTGCAGTATATTTTGTCACTTTGTTGCAGATCTCCAGTGGAGGCAGCTAATCGGAGAATGAGCAGTTTCATCAGTTTCCAGGCTTCTTGAGCAAGCTTCAGGCAAAATCTCCTGGGAGCTCCTGTTTCTGGGAACCTTGGTGAAATGCTTCAGCATGTCAGGGGCCAGCTAATGGAGGCATTTGATTCTGTCAGTTCTGACAGCTTTTGTTGGCTACTTACTGGTTGTGGACTACCTGTGTGGTAGTCATAAGCTTAGAGACTTCTAAGATGGGCAAGATGGAAACTTAAGACTTCTGGCAATAGAAGAAAGCTTCTCTGCCTGCAGAGAAGGGTAAGTGTAGTGCACTGGAGGGAGTTCAGTAGGATTGTCAGACAAGACAATCAGAGCCAGCTGAGGCTCAGCCATGTTGTGCGCATGAAGAGGAAAATTAGGGTGATAGTTATTTAAGATCATATCAAGACAGTCACCCATCTTCCAGCCTGGTGTACTTGCTACATCTGGAAGTTTGCTTCTTGTTGGGTACTTGAATCACAGATGTTGTAGATGGACATCTCTGAGGTTTGTCCAACCCTCAGACTTCACCCTTTGGTGTTCATCCATGTGGTTTCCATGATACTGCAGGAGTGAACCCAAATATGTTAAAAGTGACTGCACAGCTCCGGTGGCAAGGGGTGAAGAGCACAAATGCTCAGGTGGTGCTTTTCTCAATCCTGTGAGTGAGGTGGAAATTGTCAGGTGGCAGAGGATGCATCCATCAAGTCCAAGTCTGACTACATGACTGGTGTCACAGGCAAAGCCATAGTGCCCTCTTTGAGGAATAAGGACTAATGAATAGGGGCAGGATTCATAACATGGAGTGTGGTAAAGGCATCTTTTCTGGCAGTCTCAGTCTTCTTTTCTGGAGAGCCTTGAAGCAGCTACTTAATGTGAAGGTTGCTGGAATTTGAAGAGAAGTAAAGGCATGGGGAGCATCATGGAAGTATCTGGGGAAAAACATAATTGGAAGAATGTTGTACTTTCTTTATGCAGTCTCTGCACAATTTCAGAGCACCTTAGGGTTACAGACACTTGGGGGATAATGCACACAATAGGATGCTACTGTGCAGAGATAGAGGGATGCAGGCTGACAGAGAGGGGCAGTGCATGCAAAGGAGGGGTGGGTATGCACAGTTCTTTGCCCTGGAATGAGTACTGAGCCTGAGGCAGAAAAACATGAGTAGTGCTGGGGTAAACATCTGCTGCTGACCATCTGGCCAAGAAGTAGATGAGGCCTTAAAGCAACTGCTGGGTGCCTTGCAAATATTGCAGACCATAGTAGTTGTGGGGAATGCAAGCAAGACAGGATGTTCTTGAAAGACAATTTCTTGATGCAAGCAATGTGCTTCTTGGGCTTGTTACATGTGAGCAGGGAAGGTCTAGTTGAAGGTATGAAGGTTGGTGACCACCCTGGTGAAACTATGGACAAAAGGGTCCAGGAAGGCTGTTTTATCTCGCTTGGTGAATGAGAATGGCTCATTATAATGCACAAAAAAAAAATCTACCTAGTGTGTCAGAAAGCCAGTCTAAGTGAGAAGAGGCAAATCATGCCTGGCCAGCTGCTTCACCTTCTATGTTCAGATGACAGGTTCTGTGCATGAGACAACAGCAGTGGATATCTTTTATCTTGACTTCAGCAAGACATTTGGCATCATTTCCCATAGTATCTTCACAGCAAATCTATGACATAGGAGCTCAATAAGTGGACAGTAAGGTAGGTGGACATTTGCTTTGACTTCAGGCACCAAAGTGTTTTGATCAAAGGTGCTAACTCCAGTTGGTGACTGGTTACTAAGTGGTGTTGCTCACACATTGATACTGAAGCTGTTACTGGTGATGTTACTGTTAAACACCTAGAAGATGGGACAGAGTTCATATTCAGCAAGTTTAGAGGAAGCAGTTGATACACTGAAGACTGGGCTGTTGTTCAGAGGGATCTAGGCAGCAGAGAGCTGTGCTAACAGTTTGTGAGCTAACAGCCTTGTGAAATTCGACACAGGCAAGAGCAAACTTCTTCACCTGGAACAGTAATCTATGGTGGTATAGGCTGGGGGCTAACACGGCAGGAATCAGCTTTGCAGAAAATTACCTGGGAGTCCTGGTGGTTAACAAGGCAACTATTAGTCCATCAATGTGCCCTTGCAGCAAAAAAGGGCAAGCCCATATTGGGCTGTGTTAACAGGACTGTGGCCAGCAGGCCAAGTGAATTGATCCTTCCTCTCTGTTCATCACTCGTGAGACTGCATTTGGAGAGCCATATCCAGTCTTGGGCCCGCTATTCCAGGAAAGAGATTGACCCATCAGAGTCCAGCAAAGGTTCACCAAGATGGCTGGAGGCTGGAGCATATGGTAAATGAGGAGAGGCTGGGAGCTGGGCATGTTCACAGAGCAGAAGAGAAGGCTCAGGGGGATCCTGTGGCCCTCCACTGCTAACTGATAGGAGTGTGTAGGGAAGACAGAGCCAGGCTTTTCTTGGAGGCTGAGTAGTGATAGCATGAGAAGCAGAGAATGAGAGGCAGCTGATACAAACTGGAACGTGAAACATTCTGATTTGATACTAAGAAAAATACTTTCCCAGTTAGAGCAGTTAAGCACAGGAGGAAGGTTGTCCAGGGAGGCTGTGAAGTCTCCATTCCTGGAGATTGCATGAAACTTGAGTGGACAAGGCTGAGATCCAAGTGGTCCTGCTTTGAGCAGAAGGTTGGACTAGATAACTTCTGGAAGTTCCTAGCTGTGTAAATTATATGATGGATGAAACTTGGTGGAGCTGATTGTTCTTAAAAATAGTGTAACTTATTTTGGGAGGAGGAGGGGTGGGTGGCGTGCGTTGTAATGTATTTTTTATTTTGCATTTGACTAACCAGTTGTATATCAACAACACATACACACACACACACAAGATATTGTTAAAACTCTAAAGGGAAAGTTGTGGAGACTGGCCATTTAAAAAGCCAAGTTAAACAAGCGAACTTCGGATAATTTTATACAGGTCCCTCGTGTAGAATGATTAAGTTTTAGAGGTCAAAAGGCATTCAGTGATTATTGACTATGTCTTGTTCAGCATAGTCACTTTACTTTCCACCTTAATTTTTTTTCCTTGAGAAGTAAGCTTCTAAGCTTCACCCACCTTGAAGCCAAGAATATTTGGAAGGGTGGGGTGGTTTTTTTCATTTTATACATTGCACATTTTGTGGCAATGTTTTTCTTGGGTTTAGTACATTTTTGACTGTAGCACAGTCATTACTTCATTTTTCTAAACATATGTATTTAAAGCCCACAAGGGTCTGTGAAATCTGATACTAAAATAAGACATCATATATATAAAACCATGGTTTCTTTAAGAAAGCAATTTTTTAACCTCTACTCCAGAATTCCTTTAATGTGGTAGGAATTCTTTTTTTTTTTCCCTTTACTTATAGTTTTGTCCTTCATGGTGATTATTGATATTGGAGCAGAAAGTGAAAAATGTACTACTGCATTTTAATTAAATCAGTTAAATCTATTAAAAGGAAATATTTTATTAAAGAGAGACAGACATAAAAGTACATTCTTGAATAGGAAGTAGCTGTCAGAGAGAACTGTGTTATTTAACCAGTATAAGAATTTGTTACACAAAAAATATCAAATAGTTTTTTTGAGTGGTGATGAATGAGGAGGGTGTTTTCAGTCCAGGGGACACCCTGGCTGTCCTGACTCTCTCTGATGCATGCTGGTTTCTTGTTCTTTTGGGATGATTTTCTTTCTGAAACACTTTTCTTTCAGGATGATTTAAAGAGGTACTCTTTAATATTTGCCTGTGTCTTTCAACAACATGTTCAAAGTGCCCTTTTTTGTTAGCATTGCTTTTTTTCTTGTATTATTTGTACTACATTTAATGAAATTGTAAGGATTCAAAGTTCAGAGATGCATTTACATATATCCTTTCTTTGAGGTTTTTCTTCCTAAAGAAGAAAAACCTGGGGTTTTCCCAGGTGTTAGGGAGCACAGAGAAGTGTAAACATTTCTCTATAAAACTTGTGTTCTCATTTCCTTTCTGGTTGAGGAATGCTTGTTGCCATATGTGAATATCATTTAAAGAGGTGTCATGGTGTTTCAAACATACTTTATGGAACATTCAAAGTATTCAAGGAGATCTACTCAGAGGCATGGCTGGCAAAGGGTAATCAGCAAAACTAACAGCTAGGGGTATTTGAATTTCAGGAAAATTGTTAATATGTTTCTGTCTGTAGTATATAATGTGCCATTGGTACGATGGGTTTGTGTGCTTTTTATTTTCTCTTCTCAAATTTACCTGCTATACTGAGAGCATCTTGTTTTCAGATACATTACAAATATTTTCAGGGGAAAATACATAACAGTAGCTCTATAAAATTCTGTTCAGGAACCCTTACATTTTACATAGGTTCTGGAACTTTTATAAATAAAGTTTTTCTTGTGGCAGAAAATGGTATTTAAAAAAAAAAAGGGGAAAAATCCTGGCTGGCTTAAGGAATACTGAGATTTACAGTGAACTTTAGTTCACGGGGCTTTTCATTTTACTGTTTTAGAACAGTTGTAATAAAGCTCCACTTTCAGCATGGATGAACTCCATTTGCTGTTTGGTTCTGAAATATTACTGTGGCTATTGTCACCAGGTTTGACACCATCAGAAGTTTTCTCAGGCTGCCAGCACCATGAGATAAAATAGATTTTTTCTCTAGATAACAAAAAGATTCATTACCCATGTTGTACAGTATAGAACTTTATCTACTTGGTCGCAGACCACAGAGCACTCAAAAGGTAAGGGTGGAAATGCCAAACCTGATTGAAATGTCTCTGAAAGGCCATTGCACAGGGCAGAGGGCAGGATCAGATGTGTTTTCAGTAATCTTTACCCTGAGAAAAAAAAGAAACATCAGATACATGACAGTGCTGCAATACAGCTAAAAGGTGAAAAAATGCCTAAGTCTATGCCATCATTTTCAAAAGTGAGCCAAACTCTTAGCTACTTAGAGGGAATTAGAATTAAAATTGATGTGTAGCCATGCATGAGAGCTTTGCTTTCCAAGAAACATCTTTGACTGTGTGGTCAGTTAGTCACTGAGAGCTGACTGTGAGTGAATGCAGCCAGTCTGGCAAACTCTTAAAGAAAAAAGCCACATTGTCTTAACAGCATGCCCTGTCTTTCTATCCTATTTGCCTTCAGCTTGCAGTTTCATTCACTTGTCCACCTTAGTTTTGGCATGATGATGTATGTCTGGAGGTTTATTACGTTTGTGCTTTATTGTACCTGTTAGTGGTGTGTAATCACTACACACAATGACTGTACCTAGATGTACAAAAGGTCCAGAGGGAAATTGCTTCTTGCAAGAGGATCCTGGGATTAGTAGAACTAGGTCCTAAGGGTGGTGGCATAAGGTCCAGTATTTTTTTATTGTGCATATTCTTCATAGAAGTCTTGAGTAATATTTGTATGTCTCTCTTCCAAGGAGAGCCAGTGTTGTTTAATGCTTCAAAGGCAGTTTGGTAATAGAGTGAGGAAACTGTTCTGTGAAAGCAGCTATTCTTCTGACTCCTTCCCTGATTCAAGTTTGGGTTAATTCAAAATGTAAAACTAGGCTTAGGTGAGATTGTAAATGAGATTTCCTGCTAAGAATGCAAAAAGAATATATTTTCATAGTATCTAAATTGAATTTAGGATCCAGGTTGAGTTTTTATACATTATTGCTCCAGATCATTTAATATTTGAAGGATGTTGATAAGGTTTAGTTTCTAGGTGATGTATCACTTCAGTGATACACCTGTGATTCCAGCTGCTTGTAACTCCCTCAAAGCTGCAAAGGTCAGGGTTTGAGTTCATTGTTCTTCTGATTTAGATATTCAGGGTTCAGTGCTTTGGTTAACTTCTGTGAAAACTGATAGGTAAGTGCTGCTAGTTTGTGGGTATCTATGACAGATGTGTTACAGCCGTGTACATCTGTACTGGTCCTTGTTTTTTCCATCATACTACCAGTAATCATGGCTCTATCTCCATCTGATTTAGAAAAACAAGAAATCTCTGTGACAGTTGAGGATGAAGAATGTCAGCAGTAAAAATAATAGGTCTTTTTCTCTAGCATCTTACGGTAGTTATTTGCAGTCTGTGAGACTATAGAAAAATGAGCTGTACTACTTTGTCTTGTTGCCTCATAGCCTGGCTTATTTGCTGTGGCCAAGAATAGCAGCCCTATTGGTGATATTCGAAGGCTGAAAGTGAGGTACCATGTGTGAAGCAGAAGTAGGACCAGAGATGTAAAAATTTTCTTTAAGGTGCTGCGCAAATGAGAACAAAACTGATGTTAATTCTGGTTAATGTGGATAAAAACAATTGAAAATAAACTTTAAAAACCATTTATTTTTAGAATTGTCTTTTAATCTGTTAAAATACATTTAAATATTCAAGTGGGAGAGCTTATTTTAAGAATAAACCTGAAGTATGATTTATTCAGACTGTATAAATAGTATTCAACTTGTGTGTACTTCAGTTCCTATAAAACTTAAGCAAATAACTTAAGGCTTAAGACTTTATTTATTATGACTTTATTATTTTAATGGTTAAGACTTCAGAACATAAATAGTTTTGACAGTCATGTCGACTGTTCATATTGAGTATTCTCTGTAGTTCTCATTAGTAGTCCCTTTAAAATTAAAAAGCCAATTGGAAGCTCAAAAAGAAAAATGCTTTTTTTATTGCTCCAATTTATGAATAAGAACTTTATGTGAGTGTCTGAGATCTTCCAGCTCTAGAGTTTCACTAGACTGTATATAAAAATAGTAGATGGTTCCCTAGCTACCTACTACCCACATATTAAAAGATGGTTTTATTGTTTAATAAATCATGTTGGATATGTGATATTTTGGAAAGTCTCTCCTTTTTTACTTTTATATCCTGCGCATTTAGTATATTTTCATTCAGCATTTAAAAGTCAATCTCTTAATCAAATTGAAGTTCTTTCCAGAAATTATTTGACAGAAATAAGTACACTTGTAAAGATTTAGTAAATATGGTGTCATTGCTATTTTAACATTGAAAAATACGACATGGATTAATTTGTGTACAATAAGTTAGATAATTGATTAATGCATTTGTAGTCTCTGAATAAATAAAAAGCGAGATTACATTAAAACTCTATTTATTGTCTGATTGGGGTATTTTAATTATTTCAAGCAATGAAGAAATTAACCTTGCTGTAGGAAAATAAATGGAAAAAATCAAAAGCAAGATTTTAATTGATTGTTCAAATCAAATTTTCTGTTTGGTAATTTAAATTGGTTTAGTTTGGATTATCATGTTTAGCCTTTATGATTTTGCTACTGAAATAAGGATGGCTGAGTTCAATTGTACCTGGAATATTTAGTCTTTATATAACAGTGGCTGAGAAAGCAAATATACTACTTGCAGTCTCCCTGTGTGTTTTGGGTTTTCAAGGCCAGATTTTGATAGTGGGGGTCTACAGGGGTGGCTTCTATGAGAAGCTTCCCTCATATCCGATGGAGTCAATGCCAGCTGGCTCCAAAACCCACCCCCTGCTGCCCATCAGCCATGACGGTGGTGCCTCTGGGATGACACAGCTGAGGAGGGGGGAAAGCCCTGCACGACAGCAACTACAGCTGCAGAGAGGAGTGAGATTGTGTGAGAGCCACAACTGTGCAGACACCAGGGTCAGTGAAGAAGGAGAGCGAGGAGGTGCTCCAGATGCTGGAGATGAGATTGCGCTACAGCCTGTGAAGACCATGGTCCTGAAGTACTGCACCCTGTGGAAGAAACCCACCCCAGGACAGGAGAGAATGTGAGGGGTCCCCACCCTAAAGGGATGAGCAGCAGAGACAATGTGTCATGAACTGACCACGATTCCCATTCCCCCATGCTGCTGGGGAGGAGGTAGAGAAAAACCATGAGTGAAATTAAGCCCAGGAAGGAGGGATGGGAGAAGGGGAGGAAGGTGTTTTAAGGTTTGGTTTTATTTCTCATTTTCCTGCTTTGATCTGATTGGTTATAAACTCAATGCTTATTTCCCCAAGTCAAGTCCATTTTGCCCGTGGTGATTATTGCTGAGTGATCTTTCCCTCTCTTTACCTCATGAGCCTTTCCTTATATTTTCTCTCCACAGCCCAGCTGAGAAGGGGGGTGATAAAGCAGCTTTGGTGGGCAAGTGATGTCCAGCCAGGGACAACTGGTTGGTTTGTTTAGACTAACCTGATGCGTTTATTGCTGAGAAAGTCATAGGTGGTTGGCAGGAAATCTTGCACTCACCAACAGCTTTGTTTTCCATTGTTCACCTGTGCTCTCTGCTTCCCTCTGTGCCAAGGGAAGGATCCTATGCCATTTGAATATATTTAAATATCTGGGTCTTTTACTCAGTCTTCAATTCGTTGGACCTCTCCTGGTTGTTCCTCCTGAGATCAGGCTGGTAGAATGTGCCTTGGCCCCAGCACTAACTGCTGCTGCAGCACTGCCAGCTCAGTCAAACCTGGCTGTGGGAGGAGAACAGCTCTGGACTGGTCAGCAGCAGTTGGCCTGTCATCGTGATAAATAGCACAGCTATCTTCTCATCTTGGTATAGCTGCTTAGGTTCCTGGTGGTTTTCTGTGTCACTCCTGAGCTAGGTCACAGCCACAGTCTTTTGAGGCAGGTTGGGACATTTTGCTGACACTTGACAGCAGGTCTGTGGGAACATGGCTCCTTGAAGATTGTGGGAGAGCTTTTAAGAGGAAACCAAAGGGCCTCATCACACCAGGCATGCAGTGCTGTGTAGGACACTTGGGCAAACAATGCAGGTTTAGACATTGAGTCAATTTTCCAGCATTTCTAGCTGCTGTATATGTTGGACCAAGTATACTTAGGGCACATGATTAACCTCAGCCTTAACCAAAATGTAGATTTATAGAAGAGATAAAGAATAACAGGCTACAGTGATGGATGAGTGCTCAAAAGATCACTGAACATAGACACTGGGACAGGTTCCAGTCTATGTATCAGCTGGGGCTGAAGTGTGTATGATCTTCTGATGAAGATCATTTTATAAACTTCCCTGCTCTGTTCTGGTGTTGATTAAAACAGCAGCAGCTGCATTCACACTTTTAGGCTATCCATGAACTTTCTTTTTCTTCCCCCAGTGGGGAGTGAAGAACATTCATCTCCATTGACTTCAACAGTTTTTTATATATTTATGGAAAATTACAATTATGCCTTCTTTTACTTTTCTGTTTACTGTACCACACAAGTGGATTTTCTGCAGTCATTCCTGATAAGTTTTATTTTCTTTATCTGTTGTCACTCTAAAATTGGTGTAACTTACATGTTTTATGAACATATTATATTCTGTGTGACTTCAAGACATGCCTAGAAATTAGTTCTTAAGCCTTTTGGTTTTACTTTGTTTCTAGGACTGAGTAAAAATTGTTGCTCCCTTGTGACTATTTATGGATGTGTTTAAAAAGAGCAGATGATTCAAACAAATAAATACTGTACAAATTTATGACACCTAGGGGCTGCTCTTACAGCAGTCATCATTAGATCTGGGGATATGTCAGGCACAGGAGGGGGTTACACCATGTACAGTGGGGTTGGGTGCCTGAAATGCTGCCTGCTGCAGGACCCAAGGTGCCTTGTCTGCAAAGTGTCAGGCAACTTTCACTGTCTGCCACACTATATTGCCTGGACAAGGCAGCTTTAGTAAATTTATTTTCCATATTTAAGACATCTTTTTTTTGCCAAGATCATAATTTTTGTCTCTTGGCAAGCAGTCTAGCAAAGACCATTAGAATTATATGCATAACCACAGAACTTCTCAGGGTTTTTCTGACAGAACCATGTGTTTGAGAAGTTTCCAATATAAAAATAAGTCACGTTTTTACTGATGTTTTCACAAATTTTTAATAGGGTTTTGGGGAGGGTGGCAGAGGAGGAAGTAGCGGAAATCTGTACTTCCCTTACATGTTTTAGCAGAGATTGGTGTGTGGAAAGTCTGGGATTTCGATTTAGGTAACACTGGCTGCGTGACCAGTAGAGGGAGCCCAGAATCACAAAATGTTGGAGATATTTTTGACTGGGGGAGTTAGGGGTGCAAAGTTTAATTTGATAATACACAGGAATTTTGAAGGGATGCACTGAGTACTACCAGCATATAGTGATTTTGGGAAAGAGTACTTATGAAACATTGAAATGCCTGATGTCTTCTAAATGATCAAGTTGTGTTGGTAACCTTTATGTTGGAAGGTTAATGAGTGTTTCCTTTTCTTTTCTTTCCTATGTTGCTGGTTGTTGTAACATCATAACATCGCTTTTACAGAAAGTAAGTAACTTTTTATCTTTTAAACGTTTTTGAAAGTGTGTATGGGGTAATACTGCTTGTATACGTGTGTGGATGTATAAGGATATAAAATAAACATACAAGCAGAAAAATACCTATCTTAAAGACATACTTCTACAGATTATAACATCTATATATAAATGGCTTCCAGAATACCACAGTGGTTTAATGCAGTCTCACACAAATGATGATAAATAGTATGAAAGTTCTGCATTTGAAAACTGTAAATGGTAAACATATTTCTTGTGTGCAGACTGTGGCAATAAAACTTGCACATATCAATTTAAAATATGTTATGACTAAAAGTTCACAGATATCAAGTTACAAAGTAGAAAATTATTGTATCCAATTTCATTTAATTGAATCAAAGTTGAACTGATTTGGAGTGTTTTAAGAACTTAGGTCAAGCTGTGCCATTTTTGATATTCAGAGATACTCAGCCTTATATTGGCAGGCCTTCACTGCTGTATTAATACATGCCAGGAGCTCTCAGCAGAAGGAACATATCCTCAGGCTGTAGGAGAATTTAGAAAGCATGAAATAAGTAGTACAGATCCCTCAGAAAGTGATCTATGATTCAGACATCAGTCTGCATCATGGGATCTTTGATTGCTGAATGCTTACAACACAGTTCCATGTGTTGTAAGCATTTCCAGCATCATTTGTGTATAACATTTGGGATTTTTAATACAGTGTATAAGGATGCCAGTGCTGACAGAAGAATAGGCAGGTCATTGGTTGACATGGGTCAAAGCAGATCTGACAAAGGGACACCGTGGAACTTCAGTTTGATATGTTAGCTCAAAATAAATCCCACCCCTCAGTGTTACCAGATTATTTTCATTTGCAGCTTAAGTGTGTTCTGTTGTTTGTTTTGTGCTTATTATGGACATACCCAAGTCCAGTTTTCAAGAAGGGTGGATATGGCCCTTTGGTTGCATGCCCTGAGGATTTGCAGATGCCTCTAAGAAACAAGCATAGCAGTAGTTAAAGTGCTTGTTGGCTCAGTAGCCGATACAGGTTTCTTTATAAGTCAGAGAGTAGTTTCTGTTGTCCACTTGCCAGTTGTCTAGACTTTGAAGATTAAGATATCTGCTGTGAGCACAGTAGTGATCATGAGATGTTGCCAAATCCTCTATTTTGGGTTCATTCATCCTGTATCATTTCAATTGGTTAATGATATCTAAAAATAAGTGTGGAGTCCAGCATATATCCATCAGAATGGGAGGAGAATACAAATCGTACATACATGCACACACAGTTTTGTTTCTTGTTGACATACCAAGTTTTTGTTCTGCTGCAGAGTCAGCAAGTTCTTTCTGTCTTGCAGAGAAAGCCTTAATCGGTGATAATGTTTCACTAAAAAGATCCAAGTCTGAGAGAGTTGAAATTGCTTCACGTTATGTATGTTAACATATGGAAGAAATTACACAGCCATAACTGCTGTATTAAATGCTTTGTCTCTTTGCTTGTCAAGTATTAATACAGTAAGGAAAATGTGTAAAGATAAGTATCCTACATATTACAAAAGTGTTTAAGTAATCGCTAAACTCAATGAACTCTCTTAATGTCTTCTGTCCCACTGCTAGCAGTATCATTTTATTTCCAACACATCTTGGTTTGTATTTTGTTAAAGCATTACATCAAAACCAAATGTGCCGCTAGTTTTATTTGCAGGGAAGCCAAAGAAACCACGAAAACTTGTCAGAATTTTCATATTGCGTGACTATGTTTAGAATACCCATAAAATAAATACCTATTGCATATCTGATGTGTTTATCAACAAGCAGCATTTTTACCTGCAGTTTTTTATTTTAGAGGTAGTAATATGATACATTAGGTGACCTGCAGTAAATAAATTATAATAGACAGGACTTCCTGGCCTGAGGGCACTTTATAGTTTAATTTTTACCGGAAGAGCAATTACCACACTATCGATCTTGCCATTAAAATAATGATATATGTACAGTAAGGATGAATTTTGTTGTAACAGAGCCATGGAAATCAACAGAAAGCATAACCATATGAAATACAACAATTTCAATCCAGTTTCACATATTAAAAAAATAATCAGACTTGCAATTTTCAACTAAGATTGGATGTTGTGTTTTAATACCACAGAATAAGGAAGAGTAATTTCTGATGAACTTTGAAGCCCTGTTCCTGGTTTATAGTTGAGTATATAATTAATCCTGAAATACTTCACAACACACTTAATTTAATGCACAGGCATTGTTCCACTTAACCAAGTGGAATATATTTACGTGGCTAAAGATAAGCGTGCGTGCAGAATGGGGACCCCAGGGAAGAAACACAGTTTCAGACTCAGTTCCTGAGTACACCGTGTACAGTAGCCAGCAAATGAGGATAAAGATGTGATAGTACATCTATAGATCTTGTACTTCAATTTTTAAATTATAATACAATAAAATAATTTATGACTGCCTCCTTCCCCACCATTTTTTAGATCAACTTTTCAGAATGGTATACATCTAGATAGGGTAGAAATATTTGCTTTCTTTTCCTGATGTAAACATGTATATGCTACAAAGATATCCCTGTTCAAATGTTCTTTTTTTTTCCTAAATGTGTTGTGTTACTTTTTAAATAGTCCTTTAACATGCATTCCACAGTGGTATTAAAATTATTACCTTGAGGATGTCAGTCTCATAATCTCTAAAAGATTTCTAATTAGAAAAGATAATGTTTCATAAAAGGCACAAATGTGCTATATTTGTATATAATAATGCTGACCATGTTGAGCCAGAAGAAGGCTTTACTATATATCACTTTTAATTTTAAATGTGTTCTTTCTGGGCTCTTTATTATTCTTTTGTTGCCTTTCATCCTATGGGATGCAGCTGCCCTTGAACTTGGTACTGTTTTGATCATTCATGTGCAGCAGCCACATTGTCTGTAACATTTTAAAAATGAGGCTTCATGGTGTTATTTATGAAGTAATTTCACATAAATATTTGGACTTTGGTTCTTTCAGAATGTGGAGCTGGTTTCTGTATGAAGAAAAACGTAATTATAATTCACAGACTTTTTGCCTCAAGCCTAGGGGACAGATGCATATGATTAAGTTTGAAACTGGCCTGTTATTGTAATGTAGATGTTTTCAGGGTTGAGAGAATTAAAAAAAAAGGGGGGGGAAGGACAAAAAAAAAACACCAGGCAAGCATGAGTTTTTAAAAAAATAGAGTGAGGGAATAGTTTTACAAGAGGCACTCAATCTTAGACTGCACAATTTTATTTTTCAGTGGAACCTCTCCATTAGCTTGCCTGAATGCAATGCTTCATACTAACACTCGTGTAGGTGATGGAACATTCTTCAAAATCCCTGGGAAATCAGGACTCTATGCTCTCAAAGTAAGTTTAAATTTTGTATATGGATTGTACATACAGCTATTAATCCATTTTATGAATGTCTCAATAGATATAAAGGTAAACAGATTAGGTTCTTTGGTGAGGAAATGACCTGATAGTCCTTCTAACTGCTTTCAGATGTCTTTTAAAAGGATTTATAATGAAAGTAAACATTGAATGTTTTATCCTAGAAAGCATATACGTGTTCTTGAATTTGGCACATGGTATAAAAAACACGTAGCTTAGTTAAAATGCTGCTTTACTGGAGTTGTTCACAGTAAGGCCTTTGTTTTAGGACTAGTGAGCTCAAGAGGCTCACTGACTTTCTAATTAAGTAATTGTATTGATGTTTGATTTTTGAATAGTGAAAAATTATTTGCAAGTCTAATATAAATCAGCTTTTAATTAAAAGGTTGCATCATTGCTTTGAGAAGGAATATAATTATAGTGATAGAATTTTGCCTTTATTTATATTCCTTTTTAATTTTTTTTGTTTTGTTATGAACATGATGTTTACTGTGGGTGGAAATCTTTTCTTGTTGTACATGATCAAACTTAAAGTGGTTTCACAATAGAAGTGGAATAATGTTAGGCAGAGATGAGAAAAAAGAAAGTGAGATTATCTTCTTGGCAGTGTAAATATAGTCAACTAAAATTTTGGGCTGAGGCGAAGGATCTTTTGTAATTTATGACAGATGTATTCGATGTAAGGGTATAAAAATATAAAAGTAAATAAATTTGTCAGCTCCTGCTAACTAAAAATCCTGAAATACTTGAATACTTGAAATTGAATTAATAGTTTTCAGAAGCTGTCTTTCCTAATTTACTAGAACAAATGCTGTTGTTTTTCTTTAAATCGGGAGATATTCTTGGCACAATTCCAGGAATTCACAATCACTCCCATGCTTGTGAGCTCCAGGTTGCTTCAGCTATTTGAATTCAGGAAACAGGCAAAGGCAGAAAAGAAACATTAAAGGATTTGTGTTTTGCTGCAGTGTTGTAGACACTCAACTGGAAAACTAGGATTTTTAACAGCCACACAAGTCTGCTTTTGTTAAAAAAAAAAAAAAAAGAAGAAAAAGTGGAAGATTTTGTATTTTATATGACTTTTTCGGTTTTAAAAAGAGCATGTTATGACCTCACAAAACAGCTTTTTTGCTTTTAGTTTGCAAGTCTTTTCATGAAAGTCTGTTTTTTATGGCTCTCTCTAGAGTAATTCACAGGCATATTTTATTTTATTCTTGGTTTTTCTGAAATGTAAGCAAGAGAGTACACTGCAGTAATCTATTTTCGGAGATGCAGCAGGATCATGATTGATTTTTTTCTTGTTAATTTTATTTTTATTTTTATTTTTTAACTGTAGAAAGAAGAATCAACATGCCCTACTGATGGAACATTGGATTTAGGATGTGAATCTGAGTTAGATGGCACTGAAATGGCTGAGACAAACAATAATAATGGAGAAGAAAATGGTGGTAGGTGATTTAATCTCAATATTAGAGGGCATATTTTGGGAACAAAAAAAGTATTGTTTTCTTCAGATTTTCATGGTGTGATTTCTAAGCAGTATAAATAATCTTTTGTACTCAGTGGAGCTATTTTGAGTGATTCCCTCTCTTTGTTGGCCTTATGAAGGACTCAGGGACACTAAGTGCCTTTATTTGACTTAGGGTTTTAAAAGACAAAGAATAGTGATGTTGGGTGTGTTTTCAGAAGGTAATTTTTTGGCTTACAGTTTTTCTGTTTAGGGCCCAGAGATAAAGTATAATTTGCCTTTACCAGACTTCAGACTGGCAGTTGTCAGAGTCAGACATCTCATTGATTTTGGTGTGGACATGTGGGATTGATCCCTCAGTAGAGTTCTGGGCAGTGGACAAAGGTTTGTGGTTTTTTTTTTCAGGCAGAGGTGCTCCAGTTTGCCATCGTCACATTATGACATCTTGAAGTATCAAATACTGTGCATTTTTTTCCCTCTAAAATAATGGCAAACTGAAATGTTGAAATAACTTTAAAATGGCAACCTTAGGAATTTTTTTTTCATTTTTGAGAGTTAATAGTTATTCATAAGGAGAACATCGATCACATAAAATTACTTTGCAAGTAAGAGAAGTGAATATTATTATAACTACACTTATGTAGTGATTATAAAGTGGATGCTTTATAAAAAAAAAAATCTGACTGTCCAGGACTTCTGAAATGAACCTTCCCTTCATCAGTTCTCTTCTGCTGCCCCATCTCAACCTGTCCCACTGCTGGACTGCTGCCTGCTGTTTTGGCATACTTGGTCTATGGTGAGGCAGTGTCCTGTTTACAACTAGGACATGAAAAGGCTCAGCTCATGTTGTTGTTCTGCTACAGACTTCCTTTTTTATCTTGAGCAACTTACTTAGCTCCCAAGCTGCACCTTTACAGGGCTGATACTGCAGTTTTTGTATTGCTCTCCAGCAGCAATGGAAAATCATAAAGTGTTCAGTGACAGGAGTAACAGAACTATCCAAGGCATGTTGTGGGTCTGTCTAGGACTGAAGTTTTGAAGCTCTGTGGAAACAAAGGTCTACAGTTATTAAATACCTCTGCTTCTTCATTTTCTTTGATATAAGATCTATAAGTCTTTGATATGATCTGTAAGTTAACAGACCCTGCGTGTGCAGTGGTTTGATGCTTATGTAGTGTATGCTGCATATGTAAGTGAAATTACATGTTCTTTAACAATTCCTCTTTGATACTCAGAAAATTTGTTGCTGCACAATTCCTGAAATTGCAGGAAGAATAGAGCGGAAAAAAGCAGTGTAAATACAGTTACAAATACAAAGCAAAAGTTGATGTTACTTGTTATAAACAAATAAAAATGATGGCCAAAAAACGGGCAATTATTTAGGAGTGTTAGGATGTAAATAGGACGTTATAAAATGTAAATAGGATGTCATATTTCCAGAAGTAGAAAATTGCTGGGTTTTGACTGGGAGCAGGCTATGTACTATTTTCACTGTTCACAGTAATAAAAATAATTATAGTACTTGTGATGACATAAAAGAGAAGCTGCAAAAATTTAAAATTTTGAAATAGAGCATTAAATTACACCTAGATTGGTTTTAAAGCTGAGAATTTTCTATCATGTTTTGTCTTTAACAAATCTTGAAAAACTGCAATATATTTCACATTTTGAGAACAAGACATGTTAATTTTTTGTCCTGTCATGGATATCAATGGATATATTAAAAAAAAGTAAATGGGATGGCAGTAGTGAGTGTCTGTTGCATACAGAAAGGCCAGTGCTTGATGTGATCAATTAAGAGTTAAATGCAGCATGTATTTAATAAATAGCACATCAGTCAGCAGGTACAGGACATAATTTTGCCAAAAATGTTTAATTGCTTTTCTTGAGACTGCAAGTTTGTTGTTAAAGGTATCATTTATATGCACTTAGAATTCTGATTTTGTTTACAGTATCGAAGGCTTGGCTTAAAAATAGAACCATGCCCAAAAAATACCTCTAGTTTTTGGTGGATTGAAATGACAAATTATTTAATCTGCAGAGGCATAGGAATCACCATCCACAGTAGGCATTTTGCTCTGGAAGATGTGATTTGACCACTCTTCATTCAGTATTTTTTTATGTCAATAATTTTTGAAAACTATGAAATCTTTCTAGCTTAAATTTATTGGTAATAAATAATAATTGTGAGATGTCTTTTGATTGCCTTGTACATTGTTGCAGTTGAACAGCATGAATTTTTTTGGACTTTCAAGCAAAAAAAGAGGTCGTATTTATGCAGCAGAAATATGTGTTCAATAAATCAGTATATCTGAAAAGCATTTAAGAATCACAACAGAAAATAAATTGAACATGAATTAGATGCTTTTCCTAATTAGTCCAATGTAGTTCTTAGACTATAATTCTGATAGTACTGATTAAAGAGTATAGGCAGAGATTTTCCTTTGGGTATAGCACTAGCTAAATGATTACCAGTGTATTGCATTCATTATAGCTGTAAGAAGGAATTAAGGTAAACAGGAAAGGATTTATAAAAGACACATAAGAAGTCCTGAGTGAACAAACACCTCCTTTGTTCTGGGGGGTTTAATAGGGATGTCTCATTAGTTTATGAAAGGTGAGGTGGTGACTTGATCGGTTTGTAAATATTTGAGAATAGTTATTTCTATAGAAAATATTTGGTCTAACAGACCAATTACACTTTTCACACTAGAGCTGGGGATTTTTTTCTTTCCAGGAAATTATTCTGTGGCATGAAATTAGCATTTAGTTCAGTGCAAAAAACACTTCATCAAATTCTCTGACTTGTGTTTTAGAATATATGTGATACATATGAGGATGGGCGTTGCTTGCACATTGAATTCTTAATTGCCCAATTGATTAGATTTTATTTGCCCTTTTCCACTCTGATAGAGTCCAGAAGCCACAGTTCTGACAGAGTGATCAGAAATTGTTTAGCAAGAGTTTAAAAAATGCCTCTTTAAATATAGCTGGAAGCAAAAGGATGAAACTGTAAGCAACAGCCTCATCCCATTTGTGGGCTTTTAGACCACAGTCTTTCAGAATAAAAAGTACCAGCTGACACTCAGACAGAGAAGAATCACATCATTCCTCAGCAGGCACACTTTTCGCAATATAAATGCAGGCTGCTGAACAGTTTTACTAACATAATAATATAAAAATTCCTAACCATTATAAACACATGACTTGGCAAAAGCTATTACACCACATCAGTATTGCTAAGTAGACAAGTAGAATGGTCACACCTCAGGATTTTGCAGATGATGTGGAGAATTTTTCTTTCCCCACCTTCTCCAAAGGCGTATGTTAAAGAAACTCTTTATGCTACAGTTGATTTTGTTTGGAATGGGATTTCTAATAGAAGCTCTGTAGCAGTCCCATATCTTTAAAATTCCATTTTCCTCAAATACAGGGGTAGCATGTAAAGATGCTGTGGGTAAAAGAATTAAAATCCCAATTACTGTTGCCTGGGAAAATGATGACTATAATATCCTTTTGCCCATCAATAGGATGTTCAGTTCTCAAAAAGCATTTGTCCCTAGGGTTTCTGAAGCCAGGGCTAATCCATCAGCCGCGGAGCGCAGTTGATTAAAAAGGGTCTTCGTGCGAGCCAATGGAATGCACAATGATGTACGTGTGGAGGAGACAGCAATTCCTGCTACAGCGTGACTTCCCACCTCAGCCCCAATAGGGCTTCTCATGTGTGCCCAAATACCAGCAACCTGTGTCTCCTCTTGAAACACTTGGTTTTCAGCACTTCCTAGAGGTGTATGTTCTTCAACTATGAACATGAAATGGCAGAGTTAATTCCCTAGGTTAGTTCCTTAGCTAATTTTCTTAGAGACAGCTGACAAAATGATGGACAGCAGAGGATCATGTTCATGCTGGATCATGAAATTTTGCTTTGTAGCTACTGTGCTTTTGAATACCTTGTGCTTTTTAGACTAGGAAACCCTAGGATAACTCTATAGCAAAGAGTGTATATTCACCACTATTTGAAACCTGAGTCCCCATTTGGATATTCAGTTCCTTTCCAGGAATGGAATTCCTGGCGATTCTGTGAAACCTTTTACTGTTAGCATCTTGGGAATAATATTGGATGGTTCCACTGAAAATGTTTGTGACACGTGGCAACATCTGGATGTGAGATAGATTCTTCTAAAAGCAGAAGAGCAGCAATGAAGTAGCAGCTCAAACATAGTGTTTTGGGTGACAAAGTTTTTCACTTTGCTTAGATTTTTTTGGTGTATTTTTCTTTTATCTTCCTGCAACTATAAAATAAAAATATGGTACCTGAGCTTATGGAATTGAGCTTAACTTCTTTTGTTTCATTACTGCTTGAAGGGAGTCATAGGAATAATAGAAGATACTGTGAAGCTTGAGGATGTTTCTCATCTGTTTTTTTTTCCTGTACATTAGTTAATGAGGTCTAAGAAATTGGTGGCTTAGTGATGACAGGCTGTATATTTTTAGTGGAAAATGTTGACTTGCTTTGGAATAAGGATTCACAGTTTTCTAAGTTTTGTGAAATGTTTGGGCTCAAAAACATGCTGTAATATAATGGGATTCAGTGCAAGCTATGAAGCTGATGTGGTATTTGATGTCTTTTTCCAAAAGATACTACTCAATACTATTTATTAATTCACAGTGCTAGTATTGCTTTTCAGAAAGAATATTGCAGTCACTGTAGTACCCTTGATGTATACATCTGTTTTTGCTTGCTTTGGCAAACTCATACAATTAACTTACTCCCAAACTGGTTTTCATTTTCAAGAGCTGATGGCAACAGCCGAGTTCTGAATTGTTCAGTTTTGGCAAGTTGGGCTCTGGAGATCAAAGAGTGATGGAGGTGAATTACTCGATACATCTGTGCTGGCAAAGTGCAACTATTTATGTCAATACAAGTATGGATCTGTGTCACCCAAAGAAAATATTGAATTTTATGGATATTTTAGAGAGAGGTATTGTGTGTATGTTTTCCAGAGGGAGTTCTCTCTGAAATTTCATATCTCCAGAGTGTGTGCATACATTTTGTGCTTGAGGTAGACTCTAGTCTTTAGCATATGGCAACAATATTAATTTATGTTTTGTAATTGTGGCCATTAGTAAACAATCCTTCTCATCTGCTGTGGTTACTTAAAAAAAAAAGGAAGTGGACTGCTGTTGATTTTGCTGGTTTTATTTTAAATCAATATGATCTGACTGAAATAAAAATTAGTTGTGCTGTTGATTTTGGGAGAATAAGCCCTTTACTGGGCAGGAATTTCTCTGTCCATCTAGTTACATAAATTAGTTTACAGTTATCCCTAATAACTTTCAGTGGCAAGGAGACAGAATAATTTTTTGTTGTGTTCCTCAAAAAATTGTTTCTTCGAAGAAAGATATGTTCCAATATGTTTTACATAGGTGTCATTTATTTGGTGGGGAAGGTAAAAGGTGATAAAAAATAACAGAGATAGCCTGTAAAATTTGAAATTCAAAGACAGCATTGCTGATTTTTATAAATTATAACCTTTCATAATAATTAACAAAACTAGTGTTGGAAAAATGGAAGAGAGGAAGTTATTTTAAATGGAGTTTGCCAAAAACATTTTTAATATACTCTTTTTGCTAAGCAATTCTAATTCTATCATTCATGTTAACAGTCTCTGAACACTCACTAAGGAGGTCTTATCTTCAGAAACCCAGCTGCTCCTCCAGCTCATAACCTAACAGTTTACGGCTTAATAGTTGCTTTTTCTTTATTCCTTCACTCGGTCCTGGCCCTTGAGGAAGCCGATTTAAAGAATGGAGCCTAATTATTCTCCACTAAATGGAAATGCCTCCTGTAGGCTTAAAACCACTCTTGTTTCCTTTTTTTACTGTAGCAATAATGGTGAATCATCTTTATTTGTTACCCAAATATTTTCCCTTTATCTGTGACATTCTCTCTAGGTTGTTGGTTGTTTTTTTTCCCTCCCCAGCACCCAGTTTATTTTTAGCATTCTTTTCTGATACAGATTTTCAAGTGAACGTGGATCTGATAATATTCACGGATCTTCGGCACTTATGGAAAAAGTGGTTGCAGCTTTCCGAAGTTGTATATATGTACAAAGAACACTTCAAATTTGTTTTTCTTTTACTGGGATCTTTGGTTTCCATAGGAGAAACGCCTGTTTTGTTCTTAAGGCATTGGTTTTTTCATTAGGATCATCAATGGTGACTTCACTTATATATCTTTCTGTCATATTTTTCCCTTTCTTTATATCTGACCCATTCAGAGAAAAGCAGTTGGACTTTATCCATAGAAATTAAGAAATAAATAACATCAATTTTATGTGGTCACAGACATCTTAATGCAGTCACACTTTGGCACAGATTGATTTAAATTACTAAGTAGCAGAACATGTTTTAAAGATTAAATTTATTCATTGTCTCATATTTGTATTTAATTTTGTACAGAAAAGACAATTGATATTGTTTTTAAACAATGTCTTGATTATCCTCTAAATAAAGCCTGTGTGTCAATTTTAGTATTATTTTTTGCTAATAAGGTCAGTAGACTGTATAAGTTATTAAGCAATTGTATAATTTAACACAATGCATTTGGATTTTTAATACTTGTATCTTCTGCTTTTGGAAAATAGGCATTGGAATTTCTTACTTACTAGATGGTTAGATTCATAGCCATATTTTCTATCAAGCTGGTTTTAAATGGAAATGGAAATGTAATTAAAACATAAAAAGTGACATTTAAAATCATTTCCTACCATCTTACTATTTCAAGCTACAAGGTATATGAAGAAAAAGATAATGTACAAAATAAGTTTTAGAAAGGAAGTATCATTTGTTTTAAATAAATTAGGTTGAGTTTCTCTAATTACAGTGTCATTTAAAATATTTTAAGCAACGTATTTCAACCTCATGTATCTATTTCTTTAATCATGAACTACAGGAAAAAGTCGGGATTTTTTTCAAAACTTGAACAAACTTGTTTTGGGTTGCACTACAAAACCAGCCTGAAGTGAGGTATTCTTTCTGTATCTGTAGGAGAGATTGCAGTGATGGAAAGCTGTTTATTGTTTCAGTGGGTTCAGTTCCAGATGTTTCACCCACTACAACAGTTCCTGTTTCTTGGTTTAGCTTTGTTGTAAAAGATTCCAAGGAACAGAGACAAAATAAATCAGTACACCAATAATATTTTATGCAAAATTGAAGTAATTATAGGAATTAAAATATTGCCTCTTATAAATTCTGTCACAACTCTAGATTTATTCTTAAAAGAGAAATGAATGAAAGCGAAAGATTAATACAGAGCTATGCTTATTTTTATTCCTGCTGTACCGTGACGTTAATGGTTGTGGTGCGGAGTATCATCAGATAGTTGTCAAACCTCTTGAGGATGAACTTTATCACCAAAATAAATAGGGGAGACTCCTGGATAATATCCTAGATCACCATAATGAAAATCTCAATTTCCCTTTTCAACAAGAAGGTAATAGGAATTGCAGTCATTCTGGGGAACAGGAATAGTTTTATCATGACAGGTCATGTTGTATCTATCCTGTTTTAGGAGGGGCACTTAAGTTTACCAGTTTCCATTCTTTAAGGATTTTTGAATGTGTTCTCCTCTTGTTAACTTTGCGGTTTGTCTGCACATGCTATTTCTGGGTGCTTTTCCTTCAATTCTTTGACTCTCAAAATTTGCCAGAACACAGTAAAAAAAAAATTTCTTAGAAGGAGAAGACAAAATCTGACAAAATTTGAAATGTCACGTTTATATTTTGATGTAGGTGTTCTTTGTTTCAGGAGCTTAGCTGTTGCAGTGATTTGGATTATATAAACCAGCTATTGTTTGTTTTCTGTGGACACTTTGCACCTCTTTAGCGTTGCCTTATTTGATAGTAAGATTTGCTCATCATGTGGAAAAGATTGATCCAAACCAGGTGATTCTGTAAACTCAGAACCTGTTTTGTGTTGCACCTTCTTTGTGTATTTTGACAAATCCTGCAAGTATAAGAAAAAAAAAAAAAAAGACAAAAATCAGTTATACATCTTGTGATAAAATAGCATTTCTCTTACCTGGTAATGAAAAATTTTAATCTGTTATGACAGTTATCTTAGTATAACAGCAGTGCCATAGAGTGTATTCTCTCTTCCTGAGGTAAGTATTAATTACTTTTTCTTTCAGTGTAGAAAAAAGGTTTAATATCACATGCATCTTATGATGGCCATTACTTTTTGATAGCTAAATTGTCTGTGTCTTTTTTGCTTACAAACATGAATCAAAGAACGTTACAATGTTTCTTCTAAGAAACATTGCTAAAGGCGCAGGACTTAGCTACTTTGCGTGTCTGCTGATCCCACTGAAGGATGGGCAGAGAAAATAGATTAATACTGGGCCATGTTATTTCTGGCACATGTCTGTGCAGACTATTCTGGTAGTGTGCAAAGTATGGCAAATCTCAGAAAACCATTTAATGCTGCAAAACATTATAAAGAAGGTATGCCAACACACAAACCAGCTTTGAATGCTGCTGGAAGGCAGATTTGAACTGAATCAGCAGAGGAGAGTGGAAGAAAAGCTTCTTCATTTTTGGATTCTGCTAATGCTGGTTTAGCTGGGTAGTCTTAGGTTACTAGTGAGAGTAATAGTAATGCAAGCATTAAGAGTGGAAAGGTTTCTGCAGCCCTTTCAGTTGAGTTTGCTGACCAAGACTAATAGGATCCTCCAGCTATTTTCACAGCTTTCATATCTATTTAATAAAGCTGTTTAAAAAAACCCCACCAAAAACAAAAAAACAAAACAAATAATATTTTCATTTATTTTTAACCAGGTGACTTTTTTCTGTGTCGCACGCAACATTTATTCAAGAGGCTGTTTAATGCAAGTGCTGTAGTATTTGTTCATTAAAGCATGTATTATTTAGAAGGCTGACAAGTATAGCAGCATGTATTACCTGAGAGACCAGAATTCAACTTGCAGGATATTCCAGTCTACCCATTAAAGTGTGTTCTTAGCTTTATCAAGAGATACTTGTAAAATAGGTATGAAGTTACATATGTATGAGTCTTTCTAGATCCAGGGGTCATCAGTATCTCTTGTATAAATGCTAATTTGGATATCTTATAATCCATTAAAATTTGTTGATGAGGAAGGTAGTTTTTATCTAGTTCCTGTATGAAATCTGCTAAACTATTTCAGTTACCTTTCAGGACCTGAAAGGCAAAATATGCAAAGCCTCCTGAACTGCATAGAAAGGGTATGATGTGGTACAAATATTAGAGAAGCAGTACATTTTTCTAGAATGTGGCTGGATTTTCAGCTGATGTGGACCTCAAGATCAGCTGAATTTTCTACAGCAAGCTTTTCAGTTTTGAGGCATTTGCTTGTGTTGTTTTATTTTTCCATCCTTATGACTCTCCAAGAAATAGGGAAGGTAACCCCCATAACAGTATTCTGATTTTTCTATTTCTTTTTATAAAGTTTGCCCAAAGCAGACATCTGAGGAAATGTCTTCCAATCGTGATTCAAGCCTTACTAATGCACCGGTGCAAAGCAAGCTAGTATCTTCCTTCCAGCAGCACACAAAGAAAGCACTTAAACAGGTAAGCTTGTATTGACTGATCATCAGTTGGCTTCCCTTTAGCATCTCTGTCATTCCTATGTGAGTGGGATGTCAGCAGAATTTAAAGAGTCTTCTAAGGATTTTTAGTGTTATGTTTAGTGGTGTTTTGTTTAGTGGCGTTTTTTAGTGTTATGTTTAGTGGCATTTTGTTGGGTTTTGTTCTGTTTTTAGTGAGGGTGCAGTCCTATTTGTTGGGAGTTTAAAGGGGTTTTTAGTGCAGTAAGCACTTAAGTCAATTTCAAGTAAGCAGAATTCTTTATATTATCACACCCCTGATTTTCCTTATATAAGCATTTGTGTTGAAAATTTTATGTGGGGTTAAAAATAAATTTTAAAACAACATTTTGAAAGAATTTCTGCAGATAGGAAATACTCTAGGCATAGACTCTAGACATACTTGTTTGATTTTTATGATCTGTTAAAATTTTTTTTTCATACTGTTTTTGGTACTACAGGATATAAAAGTGGGGTTAGGTTATTTTTATAAAAAAACTTAGGATTGGATAATTTAGACTCCATGATAAGTATTAAAGCTTACAAAAGCAGCTGATTATTCAAAGTCACCTATTAGCTGAAAGCATGATAATGTAAAAATTATTTTCCAGCATTGCCAAATTAATTCGGCTTACAGCCAGAAAAATAAAAAAGAAAAACTAAAAAACTAGAATTCAAAAAAACCCCTATCATGACCTCTTCTCCATTTGAAGTTGTGACTTTTCTAAAGTGTTAGGATAATGAGATACTGTTGTTGTAATTTGTCTCACAACTGCTCTTCTAGTTATGGCTAATGAATATAATTATTTCATGGGGTAATTTATTGCTGAGTTCTTTGTTTAGGCTTAAGTTAAGCAAAGCCTGTGCACATCTCCTCCAAACACTCTAGTTTTTCATGCAGGCTGAGTTTAAATCCAATAAAATTAATAGATGTTTATCATTCACATGAGGTTATGTTGTATTTAGAGGCTTTGAGGACTGAAAAGGATTATTAGATGGAGGTATTACATTTGTTTGTTCAGGAAAATTGAACAGTGGGCACAAAACAACTCACTAACCATTAGGATAGTTGTGGAAAATTTGCACTTCTTGGAAACTCTTCTATACAGATATTTTGTGATCTGTGAACTTCCCTAGGGGTGGAGGGAGTAGGCAGAGGGGAAAGAAGGGAATAAAAAGAGCAAAGCCATAAATGTTTGAACTTCTGTAATTGTTTAAACTCTGCCATTTGTCACTTAGCAGATATATAGCACTGAGAATAATTTTAAAAGGGCAAATTAATCAGAATAGCTTAATTAATATAAAAAGTCATAACATTTATGTGAATCTTTGAAAACATTCCCTAAGGCAGTAGGGTTAAAACAACACCAGAAAGTTAAGTAATCGATAAAAAGAAATAAGTTTTAATTAAGTTGATGGTAATTAGATCCTGTACTTCAGAGCATGAGAGTAGCATTACAGCTATCAGCAAAATGTTTTCTCTATGCACAATGTGAGACAAATGGGCATTTGTCTAGTGGAATAGTGGGGGTTTTTTTGCTTTATTTTCTTTAGAAGTTTCAGGTGTTGGCTATTGCCATATATACACAATGCAGGTTTGATTTGGTATTGTAGCAGAGGTGAATAAACCTTAACAGTGATTCTATTTATAAAGTTGCTGTTGGAAATTTATTCTTTTGCTTTCCAATCTTTCAATTTCTTTTATGGATGTATAGTGCATAAAATTCATACAAAGAACCTGTCAGACCTTTGAATCCAGAAGAAACTTTTTGACACACTATGTAACAGTATTACAACTGATACAAACTTACTGATTCCATGCTAAAGTAACGGAGAATAAGCCATCTTCATCCTCTCAGCAAGTGCTTGTAATATATAAATTTATATATACTGTATATAATATACTGTAATGGGGTCTTCCTTAGCTGTTGCTTTTTATCTACTACAAAACAGTCTTCAAAGAATGGAAACCTACAAGTTAGTTTTCAGTTTCCTACTCAATTTATTTAAAACCACTGGGTTCTTCACATTACTTTGATCTTGTGTGTACTTGTTTTGTAACCTCTAAAAATAAAGTAAGAGGGAAGTTGATAATGTGTGGTTCTGCTTGAAGATCTGAGCTGGAAATAGATTTTCTCTACTGTTTGTCTACTTATTAACCACTCATATGTAATTCTCTTTAAATTATTATGTGCTGGGATTATTTACATATGATTTTTTTTTTAATGATTTCTGGAGATATATTCCTAGGTTTAGATTGCAAAGAGCAATCTCTTGTTTGTCTTGTAACAGTCTGCATTTCAGGAGGTTCTCATGAATCAAATTAGTCACAATGCTGCCTTTTTTGAGCTCTGCAAGGAGCATGGAGGAAAGGGCATTTTCTGGGCCCTGGCTCTTGGTTTTGATTTCTCTCAGGTAGCAGTGGATTTGGGGTGTTTTGCAGGGACTAAGGAGGTTTGCAGTTGCAGTGGATTTTCATAAGCTCTGTGTCATAGATCAGCCCTTATATCCTCACCTTTCAAAGGCTGGGGTGCCATTTTGGTCTGGAAACTTTCTAGCTTCACCACCTTCCATTGTATCCTTGTTGGAAAGGAAATTTTGAGTGTTTTGTTCTTCCCTTTGGTTTCTGACAGAGTTTCAGTTTTCTCTTGTTTGCTCTGAGTGTAATGTCCCACAAACCAGTTCCTGTTCTTGAGGGTATAGGCAAGAGCCTGTGGTGCAGAGCTGCCTTTTATGCTTGGCTTTCTGATGGCAGATTTTACAGATTTCTGTTTCCCTTGTGCTGTTGGAAGTGCTTGGGCCTGTGTGCCCTGCTGTTGCTGATCTTGTACCTTTGAAAAGAAGGCTTATTGCACGTTGTCACATGCTGATTTCCTATCAGTATTGATCAGATCCATACTGATTTACCTCATTTTCACACTCGAGAGTTTTGGCATGCAGACCAATGTAAGGACCTCTTCCTGGGAAAGTACTGAACTACTCCTGCATCTGCTAGCAGTGGTACATGGTCACACTACTGTGTGCTGCATTATTCTTGCTCTGGACAAGGCTAACTCCAGTATGGACATCAAGCCATGGCATAGTATCTACATGCTTCTATCTGGTCCAGTTTCTGTTCCATTGACTTGAGGTGATACTTTTTTGTGGAAGTCTTCACTGTATACAGATTTATCTGTATCTATCAAGATGTTCTTGGAACATTTCTCAGAAGAAGAGATCATACCTGCAAGCTGGCCTCACATAGGTAACACTGAGAATGTGTGAATATCCAAGACATTGAGGTGGTGTTAGTGTCTCTTGGACTCTGATGATAGCCAAGTGTAAGAGCACTTTGTCCGTCAGTGTACCAGGTGTTCCCTGGGTCAGTACCAAGAGAGGAGAAAGAACTTGAAGATGCGTTATAATGGTGTCTGGGATGATAGTAGACCTCCCAGACATGGAAGAAAATCCTGCCTTCCATTTGGCACTTTGGAATCAGCACCAAGAAGGGTACCCATAAATTTTCTGTTGGGAGAAGAGAAGGATACTCCATTCAGACTCAGGATCTGAATACAGAACCAGGACATGTTTGAGACTGTGCTGGGCATCCAGATCTCTTTGTAGAGACAGAAACTCCAGAGACAGCAGCCAAGTGGGTTTGGGAGGAGAGAAGCTCAGGAAATAAGGGAATCAACACAAGGTATGTCACTGCCATGGTTTGTTTTGTTTTCCTTAACTTTGGGCTTTGTCTGCATGCTTGGTGGCTGGGTTCATATATGTGCCACTAGATAGTTCATAAAGTGGGTAGATGCAGTTTTTTAATGAGAAGGAAGGCACCCATTTGTAGGATTTATTCTTATAATAAAAATGGCAACTCCATCCCCTTTTTTTTTGACTGTGGATGCTGTCACACCCCAAGCAGTAATAGAGCAATGGGGAAGTTAGGGTTTAGCTTATGTATTAGTTCTGAATTGTAGGACATTAGATCTGTCCAGCTCCAAATAATATTTCAGGCCGACATTTCTACCACAACTGTAATTCTTATTTAGAATTTAGAAACCAATCTACAGGAGACTAAATTTCTGTAATTTAGCCCGGATTGACCCAAATACATATTACTAGTTTATCAAGATCTCTTTGTTTTTTTTTTTTTTTTTTTTTTTTTTTTGGACACAGGTGTCCAAGTGCCTAGGCTGGCACTGAAGGTAGATTCCTGTTCTCCCATAATGCTGGTGTGAATTTGCTTTCCTGTCTTCAGCTCACACTGCTTACCTTTCTTTGGGAGAAGAGCAAACTCACCAGTCTTGCTCCCTCCACACTCATTCTGTTAGGACTTCTTTCCTTGACTACAGCCAGATGCAGGTTATCTTGAAGCATTTTGCTGTCCATAGGAAGTAATCCATTATGAGTCTGTCTGTGGTGTCTCTCCTTTGACTCATTTGAGCAACTGCTCCCTCTCATGCTCTAATATAAGCCTGATACATTCTCCTGCCCTGCTTTCCTTTCCTCATCCCAAAGAAGCAAAGGTGACAGAGGAGATCATTATGATTTTGTCCTAATCACTTAGAATTTGAATGCAGGGTGTCTTCCTGAAAGGCTCTGAAAATCCACTGTAAACTGAGAGGTATTTTTTGTACTGAATTCCTCATAATAGAGAGTTTGGTGCAGTTGCTCAGTGTCTCTCTTAACCGCATTCTTATGTTTCATTTCAGATGCAACAGATGTACCAATGCCACAGTTGGAGAATTCTGGCTCCCTAGCTGAAGCATTTGATCAGATGTCTGGCAACATAAGTGATGATTCTTGACAAATTTTCCTGACAACAAATGGAAAAGAAGGAAAACATGTTGCTTTTTGACTTCTAGAGAGACATGGGAAGGGACACTGGAGTTTACAAAATGCATTCTGGAGAATGGAAGTTCGAAGATGATAAATTAAACTGATTTTCTGATTGCCAAGACAAGTCTAGGGAAGAGGACAGAGAAGCTATGGCAGGGAGACTGCATAATGGGGAAAAGAAGCTGGGAGAGCAAGAGTTCCAGCAGAAGCTGTTCAGGGAGTACATGCATTGCCCGAAGGCTGGCTGCACGGTATGTCCCTCTAAAGGTCCCTATGCTTGGGCAGCATGCACCAGCTGCTCAACACAGTGCTTTGGTAAGAACCAAGACAATGTTTGAGACTCTCTTCTGGGTCATCCCCATGATCCTCAGCTCTTACCTGTGATGAAAAGAAAGGAACAGGAATCCACGCAATCCCTGCTTTTTACTGCTTTTGTAATATCTGCCTCCCAGTTGCTGGAGGGTTCTGCTTGATACCTCTCTGGGGTTGTTTGCACAGTATGCTTTTTACAGTGCTCCTGCACCTTTTCTGTTTTAATAAATGTATTTTAGAGAATTTCTTAGTCTGAGAAATAACGAAAGAATTTTAAAGCCATTTTAAGTGTTGAAGTGTAGTTGCCCCTCTACCTCAGTGTAGGACAGTATCACTCACTTAAAATATGTCCTGGCATGAGCATTACCTTTGTTTAAACCTGCCACTGTGACATAGTGAAATCTTCTTCCCAAATATAGGTTGAAAGTGTTCTCTTCCGTTCTGTAGATGCAGTGGCTTTTTCCAAGTCTCAGGTAGTCAAGCTGAAGATAGCAGTCTAGTTCTAAGCATTGCATTTGTCTGTTACTGTGTTTCTGTAAGTAGCCTGTCCCTTAAGTAGCCTGGAGAACCATTTCAGATGGATTGCTGTTGTATTAATGAAAATAAAATCACTAGAGACTGGCGTCCCAGTTAAGCTTTTCCAGTGGAGTTACGTGATTTTTCCTTATAGTGGCAGTGAATATCTAAGTGAGTATCTTCTTTTGGGCTATGTGAAAAGAACATCTTTTCAGTTGAACAGTTTGTAACATGAAATTATATCCAGGTGACAATGAATCATGCCTTGATTTTGAAGTGCATCCTAGAAAGTGTTGGTCTTTTCAGGGAAAGGCAGGATTTGGAACAGCTCACAACTCTTCAGAGCTCTAGGAAGCCTCCTACAAAATGTTGACAAGCAGTTATCTGCAAATGGTGTTCCAGGAGCTGTTGGCTAGGTCTGCAGAAGGCTGTGTGCTCAGGATGTGTGGGCAAGCAGGAGTACCCAGACTGAAACAGGATGTTAGGCAGAAAGATGTTACGCTGCTTACATTGGTGCAATATAAATCCTCTGAGTGGTAATTTTTGATCTGCAGAGTCTAGCCATAAAGTCTCTGCTGTATGCTTTGGTCCCTGTGCAGAGTGTGTTTGAAAATTTGACCCCATGGAAAGTGTTGATTACTGTTTTAAGATTTTGTATTGACACTGCTATCTTTGTTTTAATTTGTTTTTAAATTGCTTTCTACAAACTGTTTTCTTACCTACATGTGTTTTGTTGTGCCAATGAACCCATTTCCCCATAAAACACTTTTCAGCTGATGGATGTTGTTAATTTAATACTACACAAAACATTAAAAAACCCCAATTCTTCTCTTTGTTAAAAAGCTTTCACTGTGTTGATGCATATGCTATCATCATTCCCATTCACATGCAAGTCAAAACAGACATTGAACAGATCACATGTAGTTTTTGTCATTTTTTCTATGGTTGGGAAAGCACCAAAACCATTTACTTTGCAGTCTCTCGTGATCTGCATTAACTGTAGCTGTGACTGGATTATTGTAATCCCGTAGAAAGCAGTGCTAGTTTGCAGGTGTACAGACACTCACGTGAACAGACAAATCTCCTTGTCTCTGCTCCACAAAGGTCCAAGCACTTCAGTTCAGTGTTCGTTAGTACACAGGTAAAAGTTCAGTGTTAAGGTATACTGTAGTTCTGCTGAAAGCCCTTCTGAAACCTAAAGAACAAATATGCAGCAACACATTATTTTTTATTCTAAATACAGATGTAACTGTCACAAGGTAGGAGGATGGCATGGGACAAGAAAAGATGTTTATTTGAGAAGGTATTAGCATTTGTTTCAAAATAAACCCCAGGTTTCCAGACTTCCATCCTGCTGATTCTGACACTACTCTTCATCTTCAGATGACCAACTGTGTACTCTTGGCACCATACTGACATGTTTAGTGTACTAGTATGGTTGGAAGTAAATTAATTTGTTTTGGAAATGGCACTTTGTGCTTTGTGGTTGTTTCCATAGGACATGTTTATTGTGTTTTAATCTTACAGTTGCATGCTTATAACTGAGTGCTTTGTTTATGTTTAATATAAAAATTAGTGGCATCTACGAAATAATAATGGGTTTACTCTTCATGATTTGTGGTGCTTACGTTTTAGTTTAACTGCTCTGTCTGTCCGTGAAGCAGGTTGCCATTGAGAAATTTTAATTTAACCGAGACATGGGAATTAAAGACTCTTAATTTTACTAAACAAAATTAGGGTGAGAGAGAAGACAAAGAATGAATTTTGTGGTGGTGTTAAGTGAATCAATGATAAACCATAAACCTGTTTCATCTTTGTCAATTTGCCATCCATAACCATGATGCAGAGTTGTTGTTTATTTTGTGCAAGAGACTTTGCTCAGTGTATCATAGCTTGAGTTTTCACATGGCAGAATGGAGGAGTTCCATAGCTTTACATTTCTGAACCATAATGTGTGAAATTTCAAAGGTTATGTTTCATTACATGAATTTCAGAATGTGGACTTGACATTTATAGAACAAGTAGAAATCTGGGACGATGTTGCTTAATGCAACCAAGTGTTACATGTCTTTGTTGATAATGACTTAATTTTTAACATTCTCAGCATGTCACACATTTAACCTCAAATGAAAATGGTTTTCTTCATTAATGGTTTATCTGTGTGATCCATTTTTTTGTTCTGAGTTTAAAAGATATGGGAAAGAAAAATAACAAAAAAAAAAAGCCAAGCAGCAGTAAAATCAGAGCTCAGAGGCTGATATTTTGCTTCTGGTGCTCTTTTTGGAAGGCATTTTGCCCCCATCTACAGTTATGTTTCAGGTTATATTGTTTCCTTTCACTCCTGCTTGAAAGATGACTTTATGAGTTTTTACTGAAGACAGTCAACCATTGTGTCACATGGGTAAAAAAGTCTTTCCTGTGTTAAGATTCAACTAAACATGAATTTACTATTCTTAAGAGCATATAATGGCATTCATGAAACCTCCAAAATACTGCTATATTCCAGGAGGGATAGAAACTCCCTGAAAAACAGAAGGAACCTTGCTCTTGTCACCTCTTTATTTTAAAAAACCCGCTTGGAATTAGAAGTTCACTGGTAATTTCATGGTGTTTTTCTTTTGCCATCTATCTTCAGAGTTTATATTTTCTTAATTTTCATCTTTTTATTTTATTTTGCATTCTTTGGATGAAAATGGATTGATAGTTTGCTTAAAGATTTTGGCAATAAAAATAACTTCATTAAACCAAATAATTATGCCAAGCATTGTATAATGACCATGGCAGTGTTATTCAACAGATGGTCACAGGTTCATTTTTATGAATGGGAATACTGGGAATTCTCCATACTCATTATGTGCGAGAGATTCACAGATGTCCTTTGCAAATCTGCTTGTGAAAGGCTGGATGTAAGTATTATATTTTGGTGGTAAATTTTAGAGAGCTTGTAATGTATATTACATGAACTTTCATTTCCTTTCTTTTTTTTTAATTTATTTTTTGCACTAGTAGGATGGTAGCAATGTCTTACAGTATATTTCAACAGTGATCAGTTCTAGGTATTTAAAACGTGCAGCTTTTTAAACTCATGCATTTAGCATTAAGTGTTTGAATGCATTTGAAATGTAAACATAGCATCTCATTAAAGAAAAAAAATTCTTTATTTAAGCTTATCATATGCACTGCATGTGTTTTTTTCTAATTTGATGTAGTGAAAATGACACCTTACCATTTGGTAAAATCATCATCTTTTCTTGCAGTTCTGTAGGAGGTCCAGCTAGGAGGTTATATGTCTCTAAATATGGATGAGACGGAAAAGGCTGTGTCCGTGAAAGATGACAATGTAGTATGTGTTAGTTGCTGTTTCTGTATCTACAGTGATATCTGGAACCATTTTTCTGTGGAATAAGTTACAACATTTCTCATTTTCTTCAGTGCTAGTTATAAATTTGATTTATTTGGTCATGGTGACTAGGAAAGCACTAAATTAGCTTGGCGCTCTAAAAGCTCAGTATAGCAGGCATTTGGTGCATGTTTCACTTGGAGTAATCTCATTGACTTCCCAGCTAAGTAGAATTAATCTTGGGTTACAAGATTCTTGTCTAATCCTACAGTAGTCTTGTATTCTAAAATGAATGTCCCTCAGGCTAGGTATAGAGAAGTTATAAATTTGTCCTCAGTGGAGACTACAGAGATTGTCCTTCCTTTATACTTAACTCCTTCTGGTGTTTGGCTTTCCTTGTAACTGGGTGTCAGTCAGCAGTTTCTCCCACTGGGCTGGGTTGTCTTGCAAAGACTCGGCTGTCCAAAAATTTCAGATCCTGCGGCTTCAAATTCAGAGGAGAAATTACCACAAAATTGTTGTGATTAGCTGGGCATATCACAACAAGAATGTCTGCACAGAATCTCCACCATCTCTTTACCCTGCAAATCATATGTTAGATTATTTACTTTTTATCTTTGTACCCTCTTCCCCATCTTATATCTTTCATTTGACAAATGAAAAGATAGAGAGGCATGGGGAAGGTTACATGTTTATTCTCTGTACACAGGGTAATTCACTGGTAATTCGTTAATTTTGTGTTAAAAGTTTTACTTAGTTTTAACATCCATATTGTGGGGGTTGGGTTTTGGGGTTGGTTTTTTTTGGTTTAGGTTTTGTTGGGATTTTTTGTTTTTTGGTTTTTTTGTTTGTTTGTTTGGGTTTTTTTGGGGGGTTTTTTTGGTTTGTTTTTGTGGGGTTTTTTTTGTTGGTTTTTTTGTTGTTGTTGTTGGGGTTTTTTGGGGGTTTTTTTTTATTGTTTTGTTTGTTTTGGTTTTTTTTTTTCCTTTTGGTGATCGGTTCCTTGCCCTGTGAAACCGGAGGAGCTGGGGAAGGGACTGGCAGTGAATCAATGTATGTTAGGGAAAAAGAAACCCTGAAAAACAAATGTTTGTCAAAGGGAAATGGTGTATTTAAGGTTTTTGCTTGACCCTCATATATAGAGGTGCTTAGGCTGTAGCTAGAGAAGTGTGCTATGCCTTGAAGTAAATAGTTCTGGTAGCTTTGTCTGCTCCCAGTTGTATTTCCTCATTTAACTGTCCAGGGAGTGTCTTATATTAGTGCTCCATGGGCATGAGTTGGCCTGTGCTTCTTGCAGATGCCAGATCAGTTGCATAAATGTGTGCTTAAGGACCACAGGGGGTCCTGCCAGTAATACAAAAGAAGGTAAGTGGTGCTCCTGACAAATATTGGATACCGCTGCCCTCGCTCCAGCAGCACGTGTGTCACCTGAGGTGTATGAACACTGCGTGCCTGTCACTGTGGATACACTGCTGGTTCCTTTCTCTCCTTCATGGGAGTTAAGTGTAAGCACTGAAAATCAACTGTGAGGCTTGACAAAGTATCTGCCTTTGCCACAGTGGCTGTATAAATCATTAAAATGGTGTTTCTCTGTGGATGCTAGCCGCAAGGCTATGAAGCCTTGGTGAGAGGTGGAAATTGTCTTGGAAAGTCAGGAGGACAACATGGAGCATTGTTGGGCTCTAACCATTTGCCTTGGGTGGAGGAAATGAGGATGACATGAGGCAAATCAGGCTCTGTGGCACCATAATATGAAGCTGTGGTTATATTGGTGTATCGGTGGTGCAGACATTGCCAGGCTTTTCAGTTAATTTTTAATGAACTGTTTCCCACTGTCTCCATGGTATTAGTGTTAATTAAGGATCACCTGATTTGACACTTAGGTTTGCAGCGTCATTTTTTGAATTTTGAGGAATTTTTGAGAAGTGTTAACACTTTAGAATTTTCTGTCCAGAAGTCTGGCTGTGCTTGCTCGATACCAGTATGAAAATTCTGTCTCAAAAATGTTTGAAGTATCAGCTGTTCTTTATGTCTTTCTGCTGCTTCTTTGGTTCAGTGCAGATCTGACCAGCTTCCTCTCTTTGTTTGACTTCAAGTGTTCTAATTTGCTTTTTATTGCACAGTGCTTATGTGTCCTTTCAGAAGTACAATAAAATGGGTTAATCCATGAAATAGCTTCTATGTGGCCTGGTGTATTTTACGTTGTGTAGTGTTATTTAGAGGAGTAGACCAGTATCGATTTCTTTCTTCTCAGAGATTTTTTTCTCTATTATTTAGCTATGTGAACAATTTGGAAAGGTATTACAATCCATTAAAGTTACAGACTTAAACCTTATAGGGCATCAGTCATTCATGCTCATAAACCTATTGGGATAATTCATATCAGATATGTACCTTCTTAATATGGTATTACTTTAATAAATCCCCCAAGTTCGTAACATAAATCACAATTGTAAAAATAGAGGGCACAATAAGAATGGAGAAAAATAGACAGGAGGCTAGGAGAAGTCTGTATTAAGCCCAGCCCATTCTGATTAATTCCAGAATTTTAATGTTTGCAGATGTATTAATTGGCAGGTATTCATATTTTTATGTTTTAAGACCTTTTGAATGAGATATCATTTTCCATATAAAACAGTCTGATGGGTATTTGCTATTTCTAATCTGTAGATATTTTATATTGCATTATCAGCCCTGTATTTGATACATTTATGAAACACAAAGCACTACCATTTGTAGAGATTTATTCGTGTATCATTTTCCCCCAGATTTGCCAGAACACCATCATGTTCGTGTTCTGAAGGTTAATGCCCAAAGTCAAACAGACAGAAGCCAAATGCTGCAAGGTTTCCAAGATTAGGACTGATTCCCTTCACGAAAATAAATGATTCCTGCCATGTTCAGTGATTTTGTGCAGCACTACTCACGGCTGAGTGAGTGCATCAATACTGTAGTCCTTACATGCTGTACATACTGATGACACTCTGTGTTAACTTGATTGACTGAGCAGTATACTGGAGAGGATGCACCTGCGAGAGATGTGCAGACATATATATTTTTATTCTGGTTTTGAAACATTTTGGGTTTACTTTTTTTTTTGGAAGGCTTAGTTTCGCATTTCATGGGTTATCACGTTGTGCTGTTAAGGTAGAGCAAACAGTTACGTGCTTCTTTGTTGTCAAACCTGGATTGGAAAATCATCTAAGATGCATCTTCTTTCTCTTAAAAAAAGGAGAAAAAGCCTGATTTTGTATTTTAAAGGAAAATGACATAAAGAGGACGAGTGTGAAGTCTGGCAAGTCAGTAGCTGTGTAATTTATGCTTATTTTAAGGGATTCAGTTTAATGGTAGAAAAATGTCATGTGTAATTCACTTATAAGCATTATTTTTTTGCTACAGTTTTATGTTTTATTATCGTTTTTGTAGGCTTTGAGACAACAGCAGAAAAGAAGAAATGGAGTCTCAATGATGGTAAACAAGACTGTTCCTCGTGTTGTTTTGACACCATTAAAGGTGTCCGATGAGCAGTCGGATTCACCTTCAGGTAAATAGCTAAAGGACCATTTGCAAGATCAGCTCTAGTCACAGAACCTTCCTCTGAATCAGATGAGTAGCATACAGAATTTGGAATTACTGAAATACTATTTCCACTGGGTGGCTTTGTTTAACGTCTTTATTTCCTTATCAAGACTCGTGTCTCAAGGATAGAGATTTTTCTTTAATAAAGAGCTGAAGGCACACAGTAAAATGACAATTGGTAATAGCAGCAGCTTTAAAGGAATGCAAAGTAACGTTTTGTTTGGCTCTGGAGCTCTAATGGAGGACCACATGCTGGTATTCAATGCCATAGAAAGAGGAGGGGGGGAAAGGCAAGCTTCTCCGTGAATGTGAATTTGTGTCTCAGTTCTGCATTGCAATACTCAAATCCTTTTGTCAGCTTTTCTTCTTATACGATGCTTATCACTGCAGCATAACCTTGACCTTTAACTCTGGTGGTTAAGTTGCTTCATTTTAAGAGATTTCTGTGTCTAACACAAATTCACAATTGCATTTCCAAACATATCTTTTCTTTAAATGTTTCTTCAAAAAGAAATTATCTTTTTTTTCAGCCTTAGGTTGCTTTACTGCCCCATAACTTAAGGTTAAAATATTTTTTAAAATATCTCCTGGGCATTGTAGAACTATGTTATTTTTATTAGATCACTGAACATTTTTATTGACTGCAGTGTTCAGTAAACTTTAGTTTTCAGCACCTAATTGATTTATTGAGCTTTTACTTCCAATTCCTCTGATGAGGAGGAATTATATTGTGACCAGAAAAGTATATTGCCTTTCAGCAAGAAAATGTCAATTTTTTTTAAATCCTATTTTTGTTTTGTTTACGGTGTAGGGGGTGCTGAGGGGATTGTTAGTAACTAAGTGCAAAAGCATCATATTTGAGGGATTTTATTTTTTTCAAAGGATCGGAATCTAAAAATGGTGAAGCAGATGGTTCTGATAAAGAGATGAAACATGGGCAAAAGTCTCCAACTGGAAAGCAAACAAGCCAGCACTTAAAGAGGTTAAAAAAATCTGGTTTAGGTGAGTAAGAGTAAAAAAATATCTTGTAATACTGATATTTTTCTAAACTCCGTGTTCTCTTGGAAAGTTTTATTTTTCTGTTTACCTGTCCTTTTTCAAACTCAGCAGCTGATCCTTTCTCAAGAAGACATCTTTCTGTCTACCTGGAAAATCCCTGATCAGTTTTTTTTTTCATCCTCAGTGGTTGCTTTTTAAAGTTTGACAGACCTAAGCAATTGCAGGCAGAGAGGTGATTTAGCAATTAGATTCTGATTGTTATGTAATGATTTTTGGGGGATGGGGGCAGTATGTAACAGATATTCTTTCTTCATGGTGAATTTGCTTGCCTAATGTGCATTTATTCCCAGAGATAGTAGCATATTTGCTTCCATGCTTGCCCAATTAAAAGTTAACATTCTCTTTTCTTCATTTGCATTATTGCATGTCATATAGAGATTTGGCATAAAGGTTTTGGTTGATTGTTCTTCTTTGGTTGATTTAGTTCTTCAGTTGGATCTGTAACTATTTTGAAGCGACATCTCTTGAGGTGGTAGATACAGTTTCTGGTTTTATTTTCTGTGGGTTTGTTAGTGAGGTCCATGGATCATGTTCTGTAATTAACAAAGAATTTTCTCTGAAGAGATGCTAAGAGTAACTTCTAAATCTCCATGTCATAGGCAGTTTTTCCTGCTCTGCATGAAATTTAATTGGAAAAGTTCCCTAGGGAGTACAAAATGTGGTGTTCACTAAGACTCTTGTCTCTGCTGAAGTGAAGTCAAAGAATGACATAACTGTTTCTTTTTCTTGCATTTAGCAAATGCTGAATCATTTAAAGAAGTATTTTGCAATGTGACCATTGCAACAAGCTAACAAACAAGCTTTTTGTAGTGGCTAAATCCTAGAAGTTATTTTATGTCTGTCTTTGTGGGGATAAGATTGTTCTTCTTTATTAATCTTCCAGCCTAGTCCTATTTTTATATATAATGATCCTGTAAAATAGCTCCAAGGCACTTTACTTCCCGAATGCCATAGAGTTGTTAAATGTGCTGTTGCCAGTTCCTGGCAGTATAACCTATAAGCCTTATTGTATCACAGCCTCCCATGAAAGTGTACTTGGGTTTCATACATGACCTTTCTGCAGATTATCAATCAGTTCTATGTGGATGGCTAGTTCTCTATATTGATCCAACATCATTATTCAAAATAGACAATGTTCCTTCACTATTACAGTTTTTGCTATGCAAAGTTATATTCAATGTTAGATTATTTCTTCTGATTTTTCTCTACATTTAAGACTGAGATACATAATTTCAAGTATATGTTCTTCTGCATCTTCAGATATGACATAAATTGTTTGCTCATGATATCAAATGAATTAATTAGGGTTTTTTTGGTAGATTTTGGAAAATAAATCTACTGGCCTGTTGGGGACACCACACGTGAAGTGTGGGGAACTTTGTATAAGGTTTAAGGGTTTCTGTTCTTGTACCTGTTGAAATGTTTCTCATAACATTTCTTAGGATGCTAAAAGTGCAGTTGCAGAGCAGCTTTGAGAACAGGTCTAGGGTTCTGTATAGTGCACAATTCAGGTCCAGATATTGTTTGATTGTCTGAAAATCTGCTGATCTGCCCAATATTCACTACATGTTGTGTTTAATTGACTTTCTGAGCTCTGATTAAATAAGATTACTTTTTTTTTCATTTTAATTAACAGATTCTGCCAACTATGTGATTTCTGTCCTTTTTCTGTTTTCATTTCTATATCTTTATGTAGACCTATGGTGCTCCCATCTCCTTATGGTTAATTCTCTGTGTTGAGGAATAAACTCTTAATTTCCAAGGCTGCAAGCCTGAATTTCTTTCTTGTCTTACAGCTTCTATTTCTGATCTGGACAGTGATGCCCCTGAACTATATAAGGATTCAAAGTGTCTTTCTCTGTGGAAAACAACATAAAAAATATTGGCATGTGTTTTGTCATAAACTCTTCTCAGAGCTATGATTAGTGATGCAGTAGTGTCATACTTCCATGCTGCTCCCAAACACTTCACTAAATCTCATTACAAACTTGGGACCTGCTATACAGAACCTATATTAGCCATAGGAAGGGTGCAGGAGAGATAATTTCTTGTTTTTCTGAACAGATTTTGAGGGTTTTTTTTTAAAGTAGGACTGTGGTGGGCATCCAGAGTTTGCTACTGGCCTAGAAGCAATACACACATTTCTTCCAGAAGCTGACAAAACCCCCATAGTACTCTGTAAGTGATAGCAGGTCAAATAAATTAGAAAATGTAGATTTGACTCTCTGTCTTGGGCTTTTCAAGCTGTGAGAATATCTGCCACTGAAGGATGTTACTGATTTTGCAGTCATGTCTTATTTCAGTTTGGATTATCTTTGTGTGTATGCCTTCCCATAGGATATGAAGCTCTAGCTGGAGAAAATGTTACTCTAATTTAGAGTCACTTAGAAGATGGGGATATGTATTTTGTATTGATTAAAAAAGAGAATATACATACAGGCATTAAAATTCAGTACATCATACAACTTGTGTTATGCTCAGGGACTATATTCTTTTTACATTTATATTTAGTGGGTGGAACAGATGGTGAGGATAGTTTATTGTGATGCATTCATGAAAATGGGCACTTCTTCCATGCAATTGTCCTGTATAACAGGGCATTCATTTATTGGTAATGGAGTCTTCGCTGTACTGAAATAGAGTATGTTAGAAATATGTGCTGGAAAAGGTTATCCTGTGCTGAGTGCAAAGTAGATCTTGTCTCATTCAGTTACTATCAGCTGCTGAAAAATAAAATAAAATTACAAGAATGTTTACAGAGGGCTGTGACTAAAGTCGAGCTTTTAGAATTCAGAAATCTTCATTTTCTTGCATATGTATATTTTGTAGTTACAGACTTTCAGGGAAGAGACCACCATAGGTCTTCTAAGAAATCCAAAGCATAATTGCATTCCTTCTATTGTGGTTACTGTTAAGTAGCTTGTAGCATTTGAGACATTCCTAATAATCAGTATGCCCAAATGTTCTCATTTTTAAAACATATTTAATCTTCTTAATGTGTCAGTTTTAATTGTTGCTGAGAGGTCCTATGTAAATGCCAAACACCACCATTCATCATAGCAGTGGAATAATATTTTAATGACATTTTAGGGATTCTGATGGAGTTTGCGTTTTATATAGTTCAGACCCCTCTTACACCATTTTTGAAATATTTGAAAGTACAACAAACTGAAACCTGAAGAGGTTTCCTGGGAGGAGTTAGAAGCTTTTGAGTTTTTCCAGACATCTGGACTTTGATATGTTAAGACTTAGAGGAAAAAAGGATTGTAGCAGTATATAAATACCTTGAAGCAGATAGCTCTTTAAGAAACTTTAATAAATATTTTCTAAATATTATCCTAGAAATACTAACAAAATCAGACCAGACAGGATCTCCAGTAGTCATCTAATTTGTTCATCATAGGTCAAAATCAGATATGCATCTGTCATTACCGTCAGGTATTTGTCTAACATATTCTTAAAAGATTTTGATGGAGGCTGTAATACCTCGCTAAGGATTTAATTCAACATCTCCTTGTTCTTGGTGGTTGAAAGCTTTCTTTTCTCAGTATCTTAACAGATATATTTCTTACTGTGCAAGAGTTTAAGTTGATACCCTTTCTGTCTACTGTGTGAAGTAAGAAGACATTATTCTATATTGCTGTGCATGAGCCATATGTTTATTTCCCTTTCCTTCTGCTGAGTCTTTATCTTACTCCTGTGTTTGTATCCTTTCTCACATACCTTGTTTATTAATCTCACAATTCCTGCTGCTGCCTTCTGTATTTTGATCGTTTTAGGTCTTACTTTTTCAGAAAATTCTGAACAATTCTTTTGTTTTTTGTTGTTAATGTTTTCAAACATTAACATATTAAATAGTCTCATTTCTTTGATCACACTCTATTCACACAGGTTTTAGCAGGTGCAGTGGGACAAGTTCTGTAGGCCATAGGGCACTGCTGATGGCAAAAGAGAAGCTGTCCATAATTATTGATTCACATCAGCCTCATCAAGCAGCCTTTTGCTTGAAAATAGGTGCTTATATAATTATTGTTGATGACATGACAGGATTATTTTCTGTGGCTGTTGAGTTGGTCTCGAGCTAGAAGTAAGAATATGTCACCTGTGATGTTTACTGGAACATAAGAGGTCAAGAGACAAATGCATTTTGTCTCTTTATTATAAAATAAAAATACTTTATCTTCAAGAGATAAATACAAAATATTTTTTTATTATTATACAAATATAAAAGCTGTTAAGACACCTAGAAAAGGCTGTGTTACCCTTCTCATAGTACCATTTCTCTAGAGCTTATTGTATTATACAGTAAAAGCTAAAAACTTAAAAAGAAGACTTGTTCCTACTCTCTTTATTTATGTTTAAAGTTATTTTTGTTTATTTACTCCAGGACATTTGAAATGGACCAAAGCTGAGGATATTGACATAGAAACACCGGGATCTATTCTAGTGAACACTAACCTGAGGGCTTTAATAAATAAACACACCTTTGCTTCTTTACCTCAGCATTTTCAACAATACCTCCTGCTTTTGCTTCCAGAAGTAGACAGGCAGGTAAGTAGCATCATAAAATATTTCTATTTTTAATGAGACTTTTTTACAGTGTGTTTGCATAGGCTGATTTGACTGACTAGGAATCGTTCCAGGAAAGAATTAGAAAATCTCCATACTTTCTTATGTAAAAGTGTTAGATATAGAATGACTGTGAAGTTTGTCTGTGAAAACCATCTCCTGCTTCTTTGCTTCCTGAAAACACTGCAGGTCCCTGATTAGTCTGAATGGAAACTGGGCAGCAAATCTTTCAAACTTGCCAAATCACTTAATTAGCTTTTCTACCTATGGTGTTGAAGATAAACTTCTCATTCTCCAGGCTTTCTTTACTTTGAGTCTCTTTTCACCTGTGATCTTTCTTGGTGCTCTG
The DNA here is from genome assembly GCF_014805655.1 of Passer montanus. NCBI lineage: Eukaryota > Metazoa > Chordata > Aves > Passeriformes > Passeridae > Passer > Passer montanus. The sequence continues at coordinate 622,995 of NW_024364271.1, forward strand.
CCAGCAATGTCCAGGTCAACATTAGTCAATTTGTCAATGTTCTCCTGCTCTTCATCTTTGGCACAAGCCTACTTAAGCTCTCTCAGCTCCAGTGCACTGAATCTGTTTATTCACACCTTTTATAAGGAATATCTTCTCCAGAGCTTATGGTTGTGTGCTCAGATCTGTTGAGGAGAATGATTTGGAGAGCAACAGGCTGGAAAAAAAATTTCAGTTTTGTGATCTTTCCTGCAATGTCTGGTCCTCCTGCATTTGCTGGTCAGATTGCAGGGAGAGAGAGAAAATAAGGTCTTCCTAGCATGTCTAGTAGTTAAAATAGATAAGAGATTTCATTTACTCACTTGCCTCACTTAGGGATTCAAACAGTCTCACCAGTTTCAATGGGGAATACTCATGCACTTAATTCAGACTCATTAACTTACACAAATAGGACATTATATTTTTTGCAGATGGTCAGTATCCCTCTTTTAATATAGTAATTAGAGAATGCAGATGACTTAAATGAGGAATTAAAACGTGCATCTTAAATCAGTGTTTCATTTCAGTATTGCAGGTTTTATTTCTTAAACTGTTAGTAGTTATTCTACCACTAAAGCAGGGAGAAGAAGTGCAATGTGATAGGAAAAGAGAAAAAAAAATGTATTAATGTACATTTACTCAGCTCTTATCAAATTAGATACTGTATGCAGTGGACCACAATTCTGCATTTAGTAACAGAATGCTTGAGAAAGAAGATCAGAGCAAGATCCATAGGAGAAGGGATATAAATGTATTTATTCTCAAGCTTCCACAATGCAGTCAAACTCAATATTGACAAGTTTTAAGAAAAGTTTTTTTCCCTGCAGTCAAACAGATTTTAACTTAGTATCCAGCAAATATTTTCTGATAGTTTTGATTTTTTGTTCTCTTTCCAGTTAATTCATCAGAAAAGAATAAAAAATGTACTCGGTAAAATCATGTTTTCTCCAACCATCAAAGACCCAATGTTCATAAATTGCATTTCAAGTATGGGGTCTTTATTTAGAACTTCTGTGCTTTAAAATTTATTTTTAAAAATAGAATATCTACAACTGACAAGCCACTTACCTTCTTATCAGTGTTCTTACAGCAGAGTTTTTTGGCAAGAAAATCAAGAGAATATTTTTTTCAATTTAAACATGCCTCACAAGTTAAAAGCAGTGCATTTTTTGTCACTTTTATTTCAAAAACCATTCACATAATGCATGTAATATGTTATTTCAGAGGCCCAACACTGCATAATTGGACACTGTTACTTCACAAGCAAATGTTGTGATGAGACATTTGCAGGTGTCCTTCTGTCTGTCATCTTCTCACAGCATTCTGTGGGTTTGTGTAGCATTCCAGGTTTTCACCTGCATTTGGAAGGCAGGAGTCACCAGTCATCTCTGGAAGTTTAATGGAAGTGTTTGGCCTCTAAGTGTGAAACTTCGAAAATTCTTTTCTGATGGAGAGTGGAATAGCCCTGAACCCTCTCTTGGCAGAAGTCTTGGCAGAGAAAGAAATGCATCTCTTTTCTTGATATCTGAGAATATGTCCTCACCTATGCCTGAGGGGTGGCATCCCAAATACAGACTGATGAAAGCAATTGAACTGAAGTTCTTTTCCTTCCTGTGGCAGGTGTAAAATGCCAGTGTAGTGCTCAAGGATCAAATAAAAGGATAGAGAATTTTAGCAGGGAGTTCTGGTGGGAGTCTCTGCTGTTGGTCACTCTGACAGAACAAGGCAAGAGTATTCAGTTTTCCTCTTTTATTTCTACTTTCTAAATCAAATAGGGCATCAGGCAAGCAATACTATTCTTTGAGTTAGCTGCACATCTCTTGGGGTTCAGTTTTATTGTTTTATATTGGCCTTTCCTTGATTCATTTGAAAATTCTTATTTTGCTCTTCTGGCTCAAAAGTGTTTCCTCCCTGTGTGCTGCTCTGCAGTTGGCTGCTGTTGTCTTCCCCAGAGAAAGCTGCATTTCTGTGTTGCCATGTGGATATAGTATGTGAAGTACTGTAATAAATGGCACTATAAAAATGTAATAGAGTTATGCTATTTGTGTATATATAGTGATCTGTGAAATAAATTACTAATGAAGTGCAGTTTCATTTAGGCTTTATTACTGCTTCACATAGAAAAACCCCATGATGAATGATTCTTTGTCATTTCTGTCATAAACACCATTTTTCTGGGTGGTATAACTCCTCCTCCTTAAATCGTACTCAGCCAAAACTTGTCATGCATGTGTCACTTTGAATAAGCATTTTTAGAAACCATTAGTTAAGGGAGTTGAGGTTTTCTGGGTTTTTGTGTGCAAGTGTTTATTATAAATAAATTACTTCTGTCTCAACCTTGGTTAGTCTAATGTGTTCAAGAAAAGTTCAGGGACAAGTTAGGAGCTTGTTGGGGTGTGTTTTCTGATCTTTTTTTTCATTTTCAAGTCTTGTGGTTACTATCAGGCAGCTTTTGGAGTCCATGGAACAGAAAGCCTTAGGAAAGATGTCCCAGAATGGAAGAAGTCAAGAACAATTCTTCTGATGTTCATGCTGTCCCTACTCCAGCTAGATTTTTGACGAAGTGGAAGAATAGGGTCATTGCCATTTTTTTTCCCCTTGGGAAAAGATAAATTGTATCACGAGTTATAATTACAATTTAAATTGACTTCAGCTTGCATATTACTTTAAATTCTATTTCAGTAGCAATGAGGCCTTTGTGTAATTTTCTGTATTAAAAATGCCTGTAAAAGAAGTTGGAGCAAGTTGGCAGTTATGGTAGATGCATTTTATCAAGGATTTTACTTCTTTTGATTTGGGTTCAGAGAGAATAAGTATGTTGAACATCCAGTTTTTCAGCTCTTCATTAATCTGTATGGATTCAAAGACTCAAAATCCTTGAAGCTCAGCTGGTGCAGAAGCCTGTTGGGTGATTCTCTGGGAGACTTATATGACTGAGCTGGAAATACAGAAAACATGCAGGTATAGAAACTATATGGAAAGAAAAGTCTCTGCACAAGAGATTTCAGTTATCACTAATTCCAGCAAAGTATTCTGCTTTACAGCTCTAATTACAACATTGTACAATGCTAAAGAGCAATGGATTTTTCATTAAATACCTACTTCTGACATTGATACATCAAGCTAATCATTACATGTGACAGAAGCCTTCTTGCCTGCCTCTCAGCAAATACTCACCTTCAAAGCAGGAAGTTTCTCTGTGTATCTAGATTGCTGTATGGCATCAGCAAGTCTTTAAATATTAATTAAACAATGTATATTGTGCAAGGATGGGTAACAGGTCTGTACAACAGGTTGCTGAAAATGAATGGCAGTTGGCAATGTTGTGTCTACACCAGTTTTCCTTGTTGGTGCTTCTGGGAAGTCAAATTCCTGCTCTTAACACTGGAGAATGGGCAAAAGGAAGGGAAGCACATCCACCTACTTAGCTTCCAAAGAGAGAAGTGTAACATCATCTGAAGAGTAGCAGAAAGCTGAAGTGATTTTACTAATCCTTAGAGAGCTAAACAAAAATGTTCCCTCCTGAGTGCTCTGAAAAAAAAGTGTGTCTTTCCAGACTCCGTGACTGCTTAACACCTTTCTGATCTTTGAGAATTTAACTCTGTCTTGCATTTTCTCTTCTGGTAATGTTGGGCTCTTTTCAGTCTCTTGTGATTTGCACCTGCCCTGCCCTTTCACATAGGATGTGAATTTCTTCCTACAAAAATACTTCAAAGCCTCCTCAGACGTGTGTTTAGGTAGCACTGCCATTTTATCAGACCAAATCTGTTCTGGAAGAGCATTTAAAACAGTAGAGGAAATCACAGTAATAGTTATGTCTTGTCTCAGCTTTACTTGCTTAATGAAAGAAATTTAGCAATTATGAATATTTTATCTACAGGTTATAGATAGTCGAGTTAGTTACTTAAATTTAAAACTTCAGTATTCTTAAGGAATAACTTAAGGTGTATAGTATTGCAAAAAGTCATATAAATATTTCAGGTTTGTAGCAGGTCAGTCTACTGAAGAAAAAAACCATGATGTACTATTCAAAGGATTCTAAAATGAGTCAAAACCCACCTTATTCTCTTTCTTTTAATTTCTAAATCAGAGAATCCCAAAATAATTATTGTCTGTTGGGTGAGTGCTAGTATTGATATGCAATCACATCACAGCATCCTTTTATTTTAAGGTCAGTGCAGGTTCTGTGTTTCTGTCTTGGCTTGTTCTTTTAGGTTGGTGCAGTTTGAATCTGTCACCTTGTAAAGATTCCATCTCCCCTTGCACTGAGAAAAGGCGCAGGGTGATGTCAGCTAGTGATTTACTCTGTTTCTTTGAAAATAATAAGAAGTGATTTTATGGAATGTTATGTACAGAATTCCAATTCAAACCTCTGTTATTCATGCATTATGAATCAGCTTAATATCTATTCCTACAATTTGAGCAATGATAGCAAAAGGTAACCATTGTTTTTGATGTGCACAAGTTACTCCTACTCCCAAGCACATCAGTTGAAATTCTGTGGTGGAGAGTGGGTAATGAATAATACAAAACATTATTTTATTTGTAAAAAGCAAGAAGAGAAGTCTGGTATTTGATGTTCTGAACACATAGTATTTAGTAGGTAACTTACTGTATATTAGTTTTTTATTAGAAGAGATTAAGTGAAGCTTGATTTTCACAGTTTATTTCTTGTAGCAATGTAACCATCTCCCTGCTTGTTTTATTAACTTCATCAGTGCTTGAGGATTATATGTGCTATTGGTGTTTTGCAGAATTTCATTTATAACAAGACCAACTGCAGAAATTAGTGCTGCATGTATTATTTGCTTCCCGCTTTATTTTATATTTATCTCCATGGAATTATCGTGTAGTGGTAGTTAAATGGTTACCTTATCTTACTTTGCTGCCTTTTTTGCTTACACTACAATCTTTTAGCTTTGTCCTTTTCCATTCTCTATCAATCAGTAGCTTTTATTATGTTCCTGTAAATGTTTGAGTTTTACACTGAAATAGTTTTAGGGTTATGACAAAAGCATTTAGTTCAGAGAACATTCGCAATTGAAGGTTAAATGTAACATATGTCACCTGCACCTAAGCAGATTTAAAAACCTGTTAAATTGGCACCCCTGTGTGTGCAGTAATTGAAGGTCATTTTATGACACATTTCTCCCTTTATCTGACATTTTTTCCTCGGTTTTACTGGATGATGTGGACAGCATGGTGATGTTGTAATGTGCCATATTTGTACAGCTTTATTAGGGTAGTTTTAATACAGTTATCTTACAGACTAGATATAATAATAAATTCCAAAGATTTAAGCCGCCTTTTCCATAAAAATCTGGGTCTGATTCCTGAGCTGAGCTAGCCAAGAGTTTTCAGGCAGATTAATACGCCCAGCTGACTCTCTGTCCTTATGAAGCAAGTTAATACTTATTTTACTTAACACACCTGTATGGATGGTGTATGTGTGTATTTCACAGTAATGTATTAACAACAAACATCAGTTTCACTTTAGGTGAGTTGAAAGCTGAAGGATTTTACTTCAAAATCCCAGTTGTCTTTAGCTACAAGAAAGCTACTCTTTCAGCTTCCCTAGGCAGTCCAGAAAGGCTCGCTGCAATTGCCTTGCAATCTGGCTGCTCTGATTGATGTGGTAATGGAATTCTTGTTTGCTTGTTTGCAGTAATCCTTAGAGGTCCTCCTCAGTATCAGTACATCTACATATGTGAATAGGAAGCTTTACATTTTTGATTAAGTGTCATGGTTTCATATTTCTGCAGGCTTGGTCATTGTATTTCAGAAGTGTGAATCAGTTTTCCACCCTGCCACATCCATGTTGTAGAAGTTGTTTTTTGATTTCTAAAGCCTAGTTACAAGCTCTTGTCACATTAAAACATGTCTCACCTTTAAGAACACGTTTTGCAGAGGTGTTAGCAGAACTATTGCATTTGCTTTTGTCTGTAGCAAGGCTAAACTCAGTTGGAACATCTAGTAGGACACAGCAATGGTGCTGTGCCTCCTGAAAGCTAAAAAACACAAGATCCACGGCTGTCTCTACAGCATCCTTTTGATGTGTGAGGGGTCCTTCACTTAAGGTTGTTCTTGGTGCAGACTAGTGAAGCTTTTGTTCCCCTCTTGTTTTCTTCAAGCAAGTTTTCTAAAGTACAGTGCACAGCTGTTAGGGCTTAAAAAGGGGGGATTTTGTATACAATACAAGTCTCATTTACATTTGACAGAATTATTAGTACTATAAAAAGAGAACTGATAAAACATCCCCCTTCCAGTGGGAAAGTAAGTGCCCCACATAAGTGCCTTTTTAAAAGACTGTGCTAAGAGCTGTGTTATGAGAGTATAACTAATGTGTGGACATAAGTGGTAATGTATATGGGCACAAGAGACTGGTATGCTGCAGGTTATGTAGCTGTTAAGGATGCACTGCAGTACTGCAGCGTGTGCTGTTCCAACTGCACCTCCCTTGCAAAGTGCTAATAATTAAGTGATGTGAGTCAGTCTGCAGTGCCTCCAGTGTTGCCACTGTAGAGCTGCACAGGAATTAGATGGAGAACAGAACATTCTATTCTGAATCTGAAGACATTCGAGGATTTTAAGAATGTTGGATGCAGGTGTGGCAAAAGGAAGAGGAAGCAGAAGTGATCCAACCATGCTTCTGCAGCACTCTCCTCCTCTTCACCCTTACTCCCACCCTCTCCCTCTGCTTCTCCTCTCACCTTTCTCTCCCCTCACCCTTTTCCAATATATTTGTTTGGCTTAAATACAAAAGGGGAAAAAAAAGTCGAGACTTTTTTCCTAATTATTTCAGAACATTACTGTCTTTTGAATTATTTAATCTCAGATTTCATTTAGTTCTCTCTTGTGTTAAGGACATGCGGCCATTTTTTTGCATAGAAAAGCAGTGTTTTCTAATGCCTAGAGAAAAGGGATTGGATGCAGAATTTTCATTTTTGACAGTCATCAAAAATGACTGACTAATTTTAGATGCTTACATGTAACTTCCCCTCGCCTTCTGTTTCTTGGGCTCAAAGGTATATGTGTATAATTTTATTAGTAAAGGCTAAGTGAATAGACCCTGGTTGTTCATGTCCCTTTTCCTGCACTCTCCACAAAATATGCACATTCTTGGATAATTTAATAATGTTTAACTTTCTTAGAGTCTCTAGTCATCTTTCCTTAAACAAGCTCCATACCTGCTTGCCTTGATCACAATCCATATATGCTTTTCTGCCTATTTTCCCCCCAGGCTTATGTGCCTTTTCTAGTACCTTTATAAATACTTGGTTTTTTCTGTGTGTTCTGACATGCTTGGGTTCACTAATTACTTGAACTATGTATTAGAAAAAAGGGATTTTAATTGTTACTTCTAGAATTTGAATGCAGTTAGATGGTACTGTTTGCTGCATGTTCTAGTTGTTTTTTTTTATTTTGTTTCATTTTAAAACATGCCCTATCTTTACATTTTGTCAGATTTATTACTCGCCTAAAATTCTTCATCTAATTTCTTGCATCTGAGCTCAAACAGATTGGATTCTATTGTCTTTTTTGACACTACAGTGTATTGGAATGAATATAGCTATCCCACTTGTCTTCTTGATTTAGACAAGGTCTAAATTAACAAGTCACATTTCATTTTGAAAACATATGTTTGCAATTCTTCAGTCTTACTCGGCATATTTCCCATTTTAGTGAAGATGGAAAAGGTCTTTGTTTCTTTCTCTAAAAGATGCTTCTTGCTTTTCTCCTCATGTCTGAAGCAATTATTCCTATAGTAGTAGATATTTTCTTTTTCATTCTTTGATGTTTTACTTCTCAGTTTAATCTGGTTATTTTTTATAGGACTAAAGTAATACTCAGAATCACTTTCACCATCTGTCTTGAAAATCTGTCTTTTCATTTTGAATTTGAAGGCAGACTGTTCATGTTATGTCAGTGATCAGGTAGAAATGACAAAGAGCTTTTCTTATAAGAATTGATAACTTCGTAATCAGAACTAAAGAAAATTAGCCATAATCTGGGTCATGTTACCCCTTACTGTGAAAAAGTGATACCTATGGAAGAGAGCTTATGGAGAGGGAGCATGAACACCCAAGCTGAGGTCCATCAGAATTGCTGAGAGAGCCATGGAATGAGTTGGTACCTATCCATGCCACCTCCCCACACCTGAATTCGTGTTGGCTGACTTTGTTGTTCTTTCAGCAGCTCTTGAGTCAGACCATGTATTTCTGTCTGCTGTATTTATGTATATATACAGTGTTGGATGTAACTCTTACCATTCATGTATCTCTCAGTGTTACTGTAGACATTTTGTGGTCACAACAGCAAAAAGGCCCTGGTAATTGCATCTTGTCAGAAGTATTTCCCTTATATTCCTGTTTATATACTTCTTTCTCAGAAACTCCTCTGTTGGTTTTAAATACGTGGTGACTGGTTTAAGAAAGGATAGATTTTTCATCAGCCATGGCACTGTAAATGTGTGCATTTTTCTGTTTGAGGTGAGCCACTGAGTGTTCTTTATCTTCAGGCAAAGAAACAATTGCTGTCCTATTGTGTCTGTGGGTTTTTGCAAGGCTTGTCTATTTTTTTTTTAATATTCTGCATCTTCATCTGGATTACTTCGTTCACATTCCTATCATCTGTGTCCTCAAGACCTGAAATCATCAATATTTTGTACTAAACTTGGTAATTACCGACTCCTTAGATAATCACTCCCCTCCTTTTTTTAATTGTCTCCAGTATTACACCATGCCTTTCTCTGCATGTTTCTCTTTCCTTTTTTTAATGTATATCAAAACTCTTGACAAGCTTTTGCTTCTCTTGAAACAACAGACAGAGAAGAAAAGAGGCATGGTTGTTGCCCTCAAGGGGATCAGCATGTGTGTGTGTAGACCTCTTCTGTAGGGTGGATTACAGTCTGGTTCAGATTTAGGGGTCGGGTCAGAGAAGAGGCATGAATTCCATTCAGTGGCATGAATGCCATTGTGATGTGAGTTTAACAGACCATCCCATCTAACTCAGCACTCATAAGACCACACCTAGAGTACCTTATCCACTTCTAGGACTTTGCCTAGATAAGAAAAGGGCCAAGAGCAGTTTTATCAGTGTGTATAAAGGGATATGGCACTACCAGAGGCAATAGGTACAAACCAAAAGGCAGCAACTTTCATATGGACATGAAGTAAAACTTTATTTAGTGAGGGCATAGGCTGCCTAGAGAGGTTATGAGTTCTCCATCCTTGGACATATTAAAAATTAATTGATTTTTATTTCCAGCTGAAGCATGCTATTATAGTTCAACAACACAAATATGTTAATATTTTCAGTGTCATTCTCTCAGGTCTGGCAGATGAATGAAGGGCTTGTGTCTTAACTTGGTAGGTTATCTATCACATGTACAGGTACTGCCTGTGGATGGTGTTTTGTGCAACCTGGCCTAGTGAAAGGTGTCTCAGGCCATGGCAGGGAGTTGGAACTAGATGGTCTTTTAAGGTCCCTTCCAACCTAAACCATTCTTTGATTTACTGTAGGATTTATTGTTTTGTACTGGAAATTATGTAGGTTGTTCCATTTCTAGTTTCTAAATCAAATTTGAAAAGAAAATATGGTCATGATTATGGACAGCTCAGCAGAAACATCTGTTCAGTCAACCTTTAAGCAACAACAACACCAGAGAGACTGCACTAAATGAAATACCCTTTTCATTAAATAAATACTATTAAGTCATCATCTTCGATATCAAGCCTGGCCAGTTCAGTTCAGAAGCTGTGGAAAGAACCCAGAGGAGGGCACTAAAATTTGCATGAGCCATAAAAATGTCTAAAGAAAAATTACTGGACATGAGCTTTTTAATCTACCAGAACAAAATTAAAAGTGAAAAGCATCAAATTTAATACAATAAACTGCTGTATTTCATACAATAGACAACTAACCCATGAAGTCTTTTGCATACTAAAAGTTAGTGTTGATTGCTGCCATAGTTCAACTGATAGAAGATGGTGTGTGCATATATATGAGTAGTAGCCACAGTTACATAAAACAGTCTGAAATATTTATGGACATTAAAATTTCCTTTTTCAGTATTATGCTAGCTAAACTAAATAGAAATAGAAAACTTTTATTTGACAGCTTTCCTAGTAACAGGCTATTATGTGGTCTTTCATTGGCTTTATCTACATGATCTGTTCCTTGCAATTATCAAGGTTAGTTCAACCTCTGCTTTGATTTGATATTTGTTACCATATGGTACCACTCAGATATGACTAAATGCTGAAAAATACAGCATCTTTACTTTGCACTGAGCTGTGTAGCAGAAACACTACCATCAGAAATGCAGCCTTCATTTAACAGAACTTGCAGATTTTTTGTGACAACTACAGCTGCTTTTCCTTTTGACCCAAGTGTATTCACACTCATTCTCTATTACAGACATGCCAACTGTTAAAGCATCCTTTAAGTTTGGTCCCATTTATCACAATCTCTTTTGAATAGTAGTTGTATAAGTGGAAAAATGACTTTTAGATAGGTAATGGCATACTTGAACAGTCAGCAGTATTCTATAGGAAATGGAGAAACTTACTCAATTATTTTCATACTAGAAATACATGCGAGTTCACTTAAAAGTATTTTGCAGATGGATAGAAGTTAAGTTTTATAATTGCCATGTATTATTTAACAAGGACAGCTCTAGCTGTGGATAACTCCTTGACATAATTGGTTCCCAGGTCATTAGCCAAAGTAGTGAACAGGATAATGATTATTTTGCATTCTTGTAGAGAATTTAGGCTTTTATAAGTGCAAGCAGGTCTTGTTAGTTTCTGAAGAATATGTCAGTCAGAACACGAGCAGTCCAGAGACTAACAGGAGCACACATAGTAATAAGTTCTGTTTTACTTTTTAGTACCTCATACTAAAATATCGGTATGGACAAAGTATATGGCCTTGTAATACTAGTCTCTGCAGCCATTCAGTATTCGCCAATGAGAGTTTCTGTCTCTTGGGCTTAATGAGAACTCTCTTCCAAAGGGTTGTCACACTCAGCCTCAAGGGAGAAAGTATCTACCTTGGCTTTTAACATGGCTCAGGCTATCAACTGCTAGTAAAAAAGTTGTTAATGAATAAGTAAGGGTCCTTCCAACCATCATGAAGCATTACTGGTAACAGATACAATGGCTTTGTCTTTGAGAATGATGGCTCCAGAAACTGAGTGTAGTCTAAGGTTCTAATTGCATGCAGGCGAACTAAGCTATTATCTTATGAAATCACAGTGTTTCCAAAGGTCACTGTCCAAATGAGGGGCTCTTTCAGATATGAATCATGAGCTGTGGTCAGTTGTGTTAGACTGCATAGAGTGACTCCACTGGAAGGGCAATAAAAGGTTAGAAGCCTGGAAGCCAGAATGCAAGGACTGAGTCTTAAGCACCTTTCTTTGAAATTGGAGATTGACAATTGGTCAGGAGTTAAATATCTGCAAGAGCACTTTTTGTTTTCTTTTTAATGATCTTGTGTTAGATGGCAATTTGGTACACCATCTTGAAGTAGACATGGCAAAAAAGGAAAATTTATCTACTTTATACTAAGGCAAAATCAGCATCTGCTTTTCTTTTGTATTGGCTAAAAGTTTTTTTGGCTGTTCAGTGGTGGAGAATTCACAGCCTCTCCCAAAGAAATCTAGTGCTTCATTGTTTTCACTGATAGAAAGCTTTTTCCTCCGGGTCTGATCTGAATCTCTCTTGTTGCAATTCTGACTGGTACTCTTTGTTCTTTTTGGCATCTGCATGTAGAGTGTGGAGATTGCTGTGTTCCTGTTTCTTTTTCTTGAGAAACAGCCCATAATAATGCAGTCTTTGTAGACCTAGTGCCTTAAGTCTGTTCTTAGCCTTATTTATCTCCTTTGCATTTTGTATGGGTTCTGAGTTGCATCAGTCAGAATTGAATATATTGCTCCAGCTCAACTGGTAAGTAGCACCAAGGAGAGCAAAACTAATTTCTCTGCTTTTGCACAGTACTCCGGTTTCTAACTCAGATAGTTGTGCTCACCTTCTTTGCACTTGCATGGTTGACTTATATTCAGTTGTGAACAGTCCATCAATACAAGTACTTTTCTACAGAACCATTGCATAGCCGCTTAATTTCCTCATTTTGCATTGTTCCAGTTCTGTGTTATAAAAGAGTGTCAAACTTCGTATTTGCCACTGTTGCAATGCCCTGCTTATCCCTGTTGTTTCCAAAGAAATTCACAAAACCATCAAGAGAATTCTGATCTCTCTGTACATGCTCTCTGACTGATAGTATTTTCAAATTACTTCCTTCTTTTTATCATGCCTCTGAATACACAGACTCCCAGTTGATAATAAATAAACAATAGTTCCCTAAGTAGAGTTCTGCGTAGTTCTTTGGTGACCTAATTCCAATTTATATATCCTGGCATTGCTTGAGAAAATCTTAAGCAACTCTGCATAGTTATGATCAAGATACACAACTTGTGCTGCTTCTCTTCTATCACAAGGCCATTTATGAGAAAATAAACTGATCTGATGTAACCTACTCTTGACAAATCTACATTGGCTGTTGCTCAACTCCTGGTTAATTTTCAGGCAGTAGTGTATAGTGTGATACCTTACATGGACTTGGCAGTGCTGGTTAATGGTTGGACTCAATGGTGTTACAGATCTTTACCAACCAAAATGATCCTATGATTCTATCTTGTGCTTTAACCATTGCACATATTTTCCAAAGCATGAAGACAGAGGGAAGAAGCAAGGTATTTAAACACATGTTTCTTGGGTCAGCTGAGAGGCTAGCACCTAACTTCTTCAAAATCTTTAAAGTCCCATAGATTCTGGGTTGTGTCTGCTCAGAATATGTCCACATGAGTATCTTAGGACAGCCTAGAGTATCACAAAAAAGAATGGGTTGTCTGTGCATAGGCCATGGAGTTCTGCAGCTGGCTAAGTCTGTAAGTCCTTAGCTGTTCCTATTCCCTTCTTTACATACAGGTGATACATATGTGCTATATATGTATAACTAGCATGTATAAGTTTGTACTCATCATTTCTTCAAAATCCATCTTTTAACAGTTCTGAAATAGATTTGTATCTGGACATTTAACAGGCTACACTACGATGATTTGAATGCATTTTAGTAATATTTGTTGAGCTCCTTACCTGTTCAAAGAGTCAGTTCTGACCCTTTTACCTTTTGTTGCTGGAATTAATTGTATTAAGCACCTCAATCCAGTAGAATTGTGGTGAAGATTCATACAAAGAAAGAGGAAGTTTTAATATTAACTTTGTCTCTGTATTCCTCTAGTATTCCCCCAGTGTTGCACAGTGTACTTTTTCTTTCATCCTCTTCTTGCTTTTAATGTACTTACACAATTATTTCTTCTGGAGTTTGATGTGTCCCTTTCCAACTGTGTCTAATTTTGGCCCATTATACCATGTTCTGCTGTGGTATTCTTCCTTACTAAGTTGACCTCGTTTCCATTCCCTACATGCTGTGAGATCAACAGTGAGATCCTAACTAAGACAATGTGGTCTTATTGTACAATCCCCATTACTCCTTTGCAGGAGGCTTTGCACTTCATGTGGTCAGCATTGTTTATTTAAAGAACTGTGACAGTTTTTTTTTTAACTCCTTTTTCACTAGCACCATGTTCTTCGGGATTCTTCCAACTAATTCTGCATTTAGGGAAGTATGCCTACTTAAATAATATTTTAAAAATTCTTTTGTCATTTCTTTCTTTTCTTCTTTTTTCACAAACAAGCCTAATCTTTTATATTACTATCAGTCATGAATTATCAGATCATCTTTTTGCCACTTAAGTCAAAAATGTCAATTGTCAGCTAAATCTTCCAAGTCCTCCTACATACCATTTGCAGTTCTTGCACTAGTGTTCAACCATCAAAGACTGAAATAAATGTACCACTTCCATCACATTATCCTCTTCTTTAACCCCTCCTTTTATAAATAAATTTATTTTGGCAGTGGATCACAGAACAGGATTTATATGAATTTGATTTGCCCATACTATTGGGCTGTGTATATAAATACAGCATTCAAATTCTGAAGAAACAAGCAAGTCTGTCTATAGACCATGTTCCTTTTCTCCACAAGGGCTGTTTTCAGTCACTGCTTAACCTTTTGTCATATCCCTAAACCTTCTTGGGGCATCACCATGTGTTGAAGATGACAAAACCATTATGCCTTTAGGATTTATTAAACCACCACTTCATTATCAGTATATGTCTATCACTGCTGATAAAAATATCAACAAATCCCTAGGTTCCATGATGATTTCTACAGCCTCCTTGTCACTTCTGATCCTCTCAGTGTCATGTCTGGGTATATTTTTAGGGTGAAAGTGGAGGGACATCATGAACAGTAAAAATGGTAGGTTTTGCTGGTATCATGCCTACCAACACCTTCCTGAGGTTCATCACACAGTCTCTGTTGCCCTCATCCCCTCATTTCAGATGATGTAGGTCAAGTCAATACTTGAGCATAAAGCTCTCTAAAGTGTCTGCCTTCAGAATGTCAGTCACTAAAGTTGCTGTATCTTCAGATGCTCCATCTGCACTGTACAATAATCACAGGTCAGTGGAATGCTGGTGCCCAGCGCTAGAGAATCAAATTTGTTACAGATTCGTGTTACAAAACAGCAGTGGTGTCTCTTTGCACACATAAATACAATGTTGTGTTTCCTGTGTATTATATAAATGCTCCTAAATTTTTCATTTGTAATATTTTGGAATCTTTAATGCAAAAGCATCAAAATGTATTTTCTCATATCTTCCATCTTTTGTAGATAATTTCTTTTATGTACCTTTGGGAAAGTATGTAAATTATTGTTCTTCCCATTGATAAAATATAGAGATAGTAGCAATTTTTAGAAAGGGTATAAAAAATGAGTGATACTAGACCCTTCATTTAGATGAATCTTCATTTCCTTTGTTGATTTTTTTGATTGCTTTTATATTTGTATTTTTGGTTGGTTGGTTTTGGTTTTGTTTGGTATTTTTGTTGTAAGGCTGAGAGGATTGGAATGGCTGGGCTATGAAAAAGATGGGGGAAAACTTCTTTGCAGGATATGTTGCTGTGGGACTGAGAGGTAATGGTTTTAAACTGGAAGAGGGCTGATTCAGATTAGATATAAGGAAGAAAGGTTTGTATGAAGAAACCTGGAACACATTCCCCATGGAGGTGGTGGGTGCCTCATGCTGGAAGTTTTCAAGGCCAGTTTGGATGAGGCTCTGAGACACATGATGGTGAATGTGTCCCTCTGATAGTTCACTGTGTCCCTGCTTATTGCAGAGGGGTTGGACTAGGTGACCTTTAAAAGATCACCTTCCAACTCAAACTATTCTATGATTCTAGTCAAATGGCATGATATTCACAGATGTGAATTTCCATGTAAGAAATATTGTATACTACACAAGAACTGTGTACAGTGGGTCATTAGAAATTTTATAAATACATTAAGAGAATTTTGAGTCATTTGAAAAATATATAGAAATAATAGATTGGCTGGCCAATTCCTTGTCTTTCAAGATTCTAGCCAAAATCAGATAACCTACCAGTATACACTTAGGCAGCAATTGCTGCATACTTACTAAAACACCAATGTGCATCTTCAGGTTGAGCTAAAAAAATAAACCCTGCCTTATTTTCAGAAGAGAATTTTCAGTGGAATTTGGAGGAAAATAATTGAAGTAGTTGTTCTAGAAAGGTTACTCAGTTCATTCTGATAAGAGTGTTTGACATTTACTTTGTAATGCAAATTGATGCTGGGTTTTAACAGACATGTTTTGGGGTTGGGTGGTTTTTTGTTTGCTTTCAATAAAAAGAGGAACTTTCAAACGCCATTGTGAATTGTGCGTGCATGAAAGTATTAATTAGAAAACATAATTCTAGCATTGTGCTTGATCAGAAAAACTCAGAAATTTAAAGCCCAACACAATGAAACATAAACTTTCCAAGAAATATTTGTTGTTCCAGGTCATTTACACACTGTCTCTGTTGGATGGCATTTTTTAAATACCATAAAAATTAACAGTGTATTTAAGAACTGCTTTATTGGCGTGTTTCTCCAAATTCTAATTTAAAGCTGGTGGTTAATTGCACTGTCTCTATCATCAGAGCTTAGAGAAGTGAATACACTCCATGGCTTCAAAATTTCCACTTGTTGATTCAGGTGAAAATGCATTCTCCAAGTGAAGTAAGAAAATATTTCAGTGGAGGTTGTTAGCTAACATTATAACAGGATGACCTCTTAGTCCTTCAAAGTTTAACAGAGCATAGAAGATGTTAGCCTGATTTCACATGACTAGGGTATTGAGAAAAAACATAAAACATCCATTTTAGTTTTGTTGTTTCTGATGGACTCTTTCAAAACAACTAGACATAAAATTACTCGGGTTTTGTCTGTTCTAACTTGTTCAAACTGTTTTTCACTGTGTAGAAATCTTTAAATGAACTGAAAATGGCTAAATGATTGAACTTTTTGTTAGTTTGGGTGGCGGTATCTGCTTTCTGCATAGTGCTTTATTCTTTCTAGAACATTTTCAAAATTTCTGTTTCATTTGCTTTATCTCTTTGGCCATTATGAGTTTCTTTAACGTTTTTGTCCTCACCCTTTTCTCTTTGAGCTTTTTCTGGTTGAATAAATCCTTCCTGTTCCATTCACAGCAAATGTTTTCTTTGATCTCAAATTCCTAAGCAAGTTGGGTGAAGTCACTGGGGCTGCGCAACTCTTTATTTCTTCCATTTTTAGCATTAGTGTCCAAATGTGTACCACATCTGGATTATGATGTCTACTTTCATACATCCCTCTATAATGTTTAAGCCTGAAATGATTCTTTCATGTCATGTTAAAATATATCATTGTAAGCTTCTCCTCTAATTCATTAGTATGTTTCCACCTTCTGTATCATTAGATGCTCTTGTGTTTAGATTTTGGTTGTCCTAGCTACATAAATCTTCCATGAATTATGTAGACGTGTGAACATGGGTCTCTGGAAAGGCTCTTCTCTTCCAGTTCATCAGTGGCAATGACTACCATTCAGTCAGTCAGTGACTTCATGTTTAGTTTGTTGTTCTTACATTTCTTAACCTAAGCACCTTTAACATCATCTTTTCAATCTTTTGGACATAGTTCCCCAGTATTTGTAAGCTGCTTCAGTTCATACTTAAAGTGGTCAATGAAGTATGCGTCTGGTTTTTTATACAGTTTACAAGTGGATACTGTTACTCCATTGTTAGTTGACCTATAATATTTTTCTTCTTAGGTAATCAATATAATTCTCCCTTTTTGCTATTCTTTTGGGAGTTTGTTTCCCCTTCCTTTTTTTGTTTTACAGATACTTACTACTTGGCATTTTTTTCTGGTCCACAAGAACTAATCACCTTTACCCATGACCTTGCTAACTGTCATTTGCTTTCTGTTCTGAAGTTCCAGCCTGTGCTTTTTTCTCAGGTGAACTAGATCACATTTGAATTTGTTTGGACCTTTTCCTAGCATTTAGCTTGGGGTTCAGTTTCTTTTTGAAACTTTGTTACGAGATTTGCACCCAAAAACTTGGCACTTTTTTTCTGAAGTATATTAGCCAACAAAAATAAAAGGTGGGGTAACTCTTCCTGCAAGGCTTCATTTTCTCCTGGCCTTACAACAACAGGGTTACAATGAAGCTAATACTGTTCTTCTTGTATTCACATGGTAATAGAACTTGGCAGTCTTTATAATGCTCTTCATTTATGCAGTCTGGTGAAATAGCTCAATCACACTTGGCTGCAGTTTCAAATTATGTTTAATGCAATTTGATAGTGGATTGCTGCTGACAAGTGGCAATCTCTTTCCACCTATTATGGTACATTCCAACTTTGCATGAAATCTAATAGAGGTGTGACCTTAGAATAAGTTGGATAATTTTGCTCATTTAACAGAAAGTTATTGTCCACAAATCATTACTTTCCTATGAGATCTTTTCATCTGGCTGGTGATATGGCTACACTGTTTGTCAACAGCTGAGCCATGGAGTTTCAGGAGGTCCATACCTTTAAGACACAGCCTGCAGTTAAATGTGGTTAAATATTATTAGAATTTAATGTTTGTATTATTACTGTTTTTTTGCAAAACATTGCCAGGCTTAGAGAAAAAAAATCTTTAATTTAATGAAGATTGGAGTAGAATGTAAGTTGGCAAGTGAGTGTTTACATTTCATCTCCTTTTATGTTGAAACTTAAGGTAGCTTCAACACCTTTCTTAGAGGAACAAAGAGTTGTTTGTTTAGTAAGTTGTGATTCTTTTCTTTGTGACTTTGCATCTGACCTTTCTAGAAAATTGTGTAAGTGCTGGTTTTGACTATATAGTGGTTTGTTTGTTCAGGTGCAGGAGGGACTGCTATTTAAAAGTCCCTCTTTTATGTATTAATTGTGCAATTTAAGTATTTCTGGCAAAATTCATTTGTGCAGGAAGAAAATAATGTGTCATAGTAGTTTGATTTATACAATAAATGCATGCCTTTCTCACTTCACTGGTTTTATTATCTTGCTGCTTCTGCTGCATGTTTCCCTGTTTCTTTCCAGTTTTCCTGTAGTTTCAGTATTAGTCATAGCCTACCTATAATTAATATGCATATGTTCCATAACCCACATCATGAGATGTACAGAAACATTACATATCCAGCCCACTTAAACCCAACTTCTCTGACATGTTGGCAAAACAATGCCATATAGCAGGAAAGCACAGGCAGCAGCTCTGTAAGTTCATGTCCTGCTGAGGAACTCTGTACCACACACATATTTTCTTACTGTAATCAAATGCCTCTAGCAATGCCTGTTTTTCAGAGTCCATGCCAATTGCTATTTCTCTGGTTACTTCTTCACATCTTTCTGGTTTACTCCTCGGAGATTATTGTGGGACGGGATGTCAGCTAGGCAACGAGTAAATTAACAAGGACTTCTTGAAATAGGGCCTCTATTGTCAGTGAAATATAGAGCTCCATGAGGTAACTGCATGGAAATATCATTCAATGTTTCTGGCATGCCTGTGTCTTTCTGACACTTGTTTGAAACAGGCACTGAGAACTAGGGATATTACTTAGCTAAAACATCTGTTAATATGCTGGAAAAGTGCTGGATTTTACTGCTAGATTACAAATAGTGTTGTCAAACATTTATCACTTACTTGGAATGATGTAAAATAGTGAGAGTGCTTGTTCTAGCAACATTACCTCTACTGCTGTTTCCTTTCTTTTTAATTTTCTGGGGTTTTTTACTGTCTATTTATTTTGCTAGAGGTGATACCCACTGCTAATTTGTTTCATATAATTACTTATTTCAATTATTAGAATTCTTTTAGAAACAGAAATATCCTCACAAGCCTGAAAATATACATTAAGTTTTGTGGTAAAAGACAACTCAATAGTTGAATTGCTTTTAAAAATTATTGTGGAAAATACTGTGATTAAGACTTTCAGTGTTGTGTTATCATTGCATATTTGACAGATGTAGAAAATACAAATAATCCTGATGTTCTTCCACAGATTTTACTTTTTATGCCTATAAAATTATGAGTAGAGCTGTTTTCAGCTTCACTGATGAGTTTATATCAGTTATTTTGTTAAGAAATGCCTGTCACCCACTCTTTAGCCAATACAGCTTAATAGCTAGCATGAGTATTGGGTTCATTTTGAAACACCAAAGTTACTGTCTTCATTGCATTTAATTAATTTGTTTTGTACCATATTATAGGTAGATGCACAAGTACAATAATGATCTTGATTTTTGATTGCGTACAATGCCTCTAGACATAGTCTCAAGACAGGGCTGTGATTAAAGCACCTCAATCAGTTGTGAACTGAGTTATCATCAGTAACACTTATGACTGAAGAGAGCACATTGATGCTGGATTGGTTCATTCCCATTTACAGTAATGACTAGCATGAAAATGCTGTTTTAGTAACAGTCATTTTCTGTTCTTCCCACTGCCTACACTTCCCCCATTTCCCCTAATTGAAACTGTTTTGATGTGATCTCAGCTGACGCTGTTTGTGACACTGTCTTCTGCTACCATCGACTTATTTTCTAGATGGGGAGCGATGGAGTTTTGCGCCTCAGTAGCTCCGCTCTAAATAACGAGTTCTTCGCATATGCAGCGCAGGGGTGGAAACAGCGCCTGGCAGAAGGTAACTCTCTGCTTGCTCTCAGGTCTGCCCGAGGTTAATTGTTTATATGAAGAGTGTCTCTTTTTCTACATTTGAGAAATACTTTTAGAATAGAAACTGTAATAGACCAGTAATTCAGCAATAGAGAAATTGCTGATTCCATTTTGAATTTAGAGTACATTTTTGCAGCTTGCTGTGGCAGCTTATTTTGACAGTTAAAAAAAACCAAGTATTTTCATCACTGTCAGCATTGGAAACATGAATGCATGCAACTAAACCCTGCCAATATACCTTTGAAATACTGATGGTATATGGTAAATTAAATCTTTCTACATCACTTTCCCTTTTGGTTTTCATTAATTTAATTTGGCATTGTTGGATGATTGTATCAGAAATCACTGTACATCATAATTTTATTTGAAATTAATTTTATTTGAAATTTATAATTATCCATATTAAATTAATCCTTGACAACTTTTATTCAATATGTTAGTATTTGTTTTTTAGGAGAATTTACACCAGAAATGCAGTTGCGCATCAGACAAGAGATTGAAAAGGAAAAGAAAACGGAACCTTGGAAAGAAAAATTCTTTGAAAGGTTTTATGGTGAAAAGTAAGTACTGAAGCAAATAAAAGGATTTTTTTATATTTTCTTTTAGGAGGAAATGAAAATATAATTCTATGCTTCACATAGCATGGTCATATGCTGTAAAACTTAATAAAGCAGTTATCAAGAGCAGTCATTCCCCAGTATAAGAAACTCTGGGTAGAATTATAGTCGTGTGTCTGTACTTGCATTACAATTGCATTTTTAAAGAGTCATAAGTCATCCATAAAAATTCATTGCAAAGAGAGCTTAAGACACAAGCATGTGAATATTTTTTAATTATCTTCAAAAGATAGCATTAGGGCAATTCCTCCCTCCTCAAAATATAAATACAGCTTCTACAGACAAGAAGACCAGAAGCAATATTTCTCTAGTGTGTTTTAATTTGTCTTATTTTTTCTAAGCTAGTTGCTACTAAAATCAAATAGAGGGTTTTTTTTATTTTTTGACTGAGATGGCCCATTGGCCTGAGAAGAATATATGACATCGAAAAATGCTAGCTAGAGACAGATGAAAGTGACAATGACTAATTTAATTTAGAAGCGAGATACAAAGAATAAATAAATTCCTTTAATGGACTAAAATTAAATATCACTACAGGTGTACAACTGGGGTAAGTCAGCACAATTTCATTGATGATGATGATACAGAGATGGCATTCTTCAGCAGCTGAATACTCAGTGTTTATCTTCTTTTAAAAAACAAAATTTAAGGAGATTAAAATCTTCCTAAAATCCAAGATTTTTTTTAAAAGTGAACTCATCAATACTTAGAATTATATCTCTGTTTTTAAAAATACTAAGAATTTACTATAAAATATAAACTAGCTATTTAACAATTACTGGTTTTTTATTTTTATTTTAAAGTATTTTTAAAGTATATCCCAGAATCACAAAATGGTAAGGTTGGAAGGGATCTGGTCCAAGCTTCCTGCTCAAACAGGGTCATCCTTGAGCATATGGCACAGGATTGCATTCAAGCAGTTTTCCAGGGAGGAAGACTCCACACCCTCTCCGGGCAATCTGGTCCAGTGCTCAGCCACTGCATAGTGAAGTTCTTCCTCACATTCAGGTGGAATTTCCTGTGCCTCAGTATCTGCCCATTGCCTCTTGTCTTATTGCCTGGCACCACCAAGAAGAGCCTGGCTACATCCTCTTGACATTCTCCCTTTAGGTACTTAGGTGCTATAGAAATTGATGAGGTCTCCTTTCAGTTGCCTTTTCTCAAGGCTGAACAGGTGCACCTCCCTCAGCCTGTCCTCCTAAGAGAGATTCTCCAGGCCCTCAGTCATCTTTGTTGCCCTCCACTGGACCATCTCTAGAAGCTCCATTTCTCTCTTGTACCAAGGAGCCAGAACTGAATACAGCACTCCACCAGTAGCCTCACCAGGGCACAGCAGAGAGGCAGGAGCACCTCCCCCAACCTGCTAGAATTCTCTTTGTAATGCTTCCAGAATACTGAGGGCACTGCTGGCTTGTGGACAGCTCATTGTCCACCAGGATCCCATGTCCTTCTCTGCAGAGCTGCTTCCCAGTAGGTCAGCCCCCAGCCTGTGCTGCCTGGAGTTATTCCTCCCCAAATGCAGGACCCTGCCTGTCTCTCCCACCTCTCAGGGTCCTTCTGAAGGGCTGCACAGGCTCTGGTGTATCAGCCACTTGTCCCAGTTTTGTGTTGCCAGTGAACTTGCTGAGGAGGCATTTACCCCTTCATCCAAGTCATCGATGAGTAAGTTAAACAATATTGGGGGCCAGTATTGTACCTTGGGGGACACCACTAGTGATGGGCCTCCAAATACAGCCTGTGCCACTGATTACAGCCTGCTGGGATCTGCCATTCAGTCAGTTCTCAGTCTATCTCACTGCCTACTCAATCAAGTGTATGCATTATACTTAGCAGAAAAATTGTTCAATTTTGTTCAATTGTTCAAAATTGTTCAATTGTTCGTCATTACATAAGTTGTCTTAGTTTTGCTGTCAGATGTTTTTCACTTAAGAAATCCAGAGCACAGGAACCCTTCATATAACTGATTATCTTAAAGATTAACTAAAATGTTTCTGCAGTAAGAGTACTACTTCTCACAATCGGCTGTCTTGGACCACTGGGAAATGTAGTGAAAATGAGGCAAGAAATGGACAGATCCATTTTGGTATTTTATTTTGTGCACCATTGCTAGATGCTTTCCTCCCAGTGTATTTTTTCTACAGCACCCTATCTTTACATATAATGGAAATTCTAGGCTCTTAATGTGTCAGACTGTCTTATTGTAAAGTGCTTAATTTCTTAGTAAACAGCTTTGTGACTTCAGTTTAGTCCAGGTGTTGATCCTTTTAGTATCAAAAAATACTAGTTAGGTTTTCAGATAAAGAACATAATGGCTTTTCATTATGCATGTCAAAAGAAGAATCGATGATTAACCTTTCATGGAGGAAAAGGCTGTGTAAGATACTGGTATAGGGCCTTCCACAAGAAGTAGAAATTTATTACCAGCAATGCAGGAGTTCTTCAGTCAAAAATGACTGTCACATGCACAGAGAATGATGCTCATAATTCTGCAGAGCCAGCAGTCCTGCTGTGCTGGCTGAATGCTGGATACCATGGTGCTTGGCAGATAATTGCTCAGTCTGTGATATGTCATTTGGTTTCATAGGTTTCTGACATCAACATTGTTATGCAAAATGTCATATTGCCCATAATTTCCATTTTGACTGAAGTATTGAATCTGGTCCTCCCTGCCCTTTTCCCTGCTTGCATTGTTTCACTTGCATTCCTCTGCTTGGCTGTTGTGTAGGCAGATGTACTTTGCTGACTTAAGTACTTTTCCTCATTGTTTACTCACTGAATGGTAGCTTTTGCTGTAGCTTCCACCTTGTGTTGGCTCATGGGGCAGTCCTGTGCTGGGACAAGAGCTGGACTCAGTGATCTTGTGGATCCTTTTCAATTCAGGATATGCGTGACTCCATGATTCTCTTACCTTTTTTCACTTTGGTTTTTAAACTAGCTTTCAGTGTGATTGGGCTGTGTCTCTTTTCAGACATGTTGATTTGACTGAACTAGCAGAATTTGTAAGCTTCCCTGAGCTGTTTCTCACATGCACTGTCTGCAAAATGAATCTGTCTTGCAGCCTAACTTGCTCACTTTGCAGAGTAGTATTTTTGCTCTGACTTCAATGAATTTGATCTTCTTATATTCCATAAGTAAATTCAAGTTTCACTTTCTGCGTAGGGAAGGACAATTAATAGATGCAAAATCTCTGTAAGCATTTTTATGCACTCCACAGTTGATAGCAATCAAAGACTTCAGAGTGCTTTTTCCCTGTTTCCTAAGCATTGCATCTTGTGTTTGCTCTTTTCTATATCCAGGCTGTTTATCGTGGCACTGTCAGTTGCAGTTTACTTCCATCCATTTTTGTTCTTTTTCATGTTTGTTCATTTTTCCTCTCTCTTTTTTCAAAATACAAAATCTTATTCTGTATTCATTTATCTAGGATCAGCTGATGCATGTTGATAGAAATCCACATTCTTCTGGCTTGTTGCCCCAAAATTGCAAGGGTTATACTCTATTATGCCAATATATTATCTCTTTTCTCACTTTTGAGAGTTACATGTCAGGATAGTACTATCACCTAGATCAAAGCTTTAATTTTCAGTAGATCTCCTCCAAATTTTATTGCTGATTTAATCCTTTTCTTACTTTGGTTCTTCCCCACCCCCCCCACCCCCCAGTATTATTTATCACAGCACTAGAATATCAGCATTCATATATCATTGACAAGCTTTTGGGTTTTGTTTTACTGGATGACTGAGTGCCCTTATTTTACCAGTTGAATCCTGTCCTTAGCACTTTCATTGAAATCTGCTTGCTGCTGCACTCGTATTTTAGTGCTGTTTTGCAGACTTTGGGTGTCTTTTTCCTCTAAGAGAGAAGACAGATCAGCTGTTTATTTTGCAATCTGAGATTGCCTTAAACATGCTGATCTTGAGCCTTCTTTAGAAAGCCTTTTTACTTCAGTTTCTTCTTAAACATAGTAGTATTTCCAATATTGAAAAAAAATTATTAAGATTCAGTACATGTTCTGCTGGCCTTTATCTGCTTTATCTTATTTCCCTTACAGTTCTTTATCTTCAGTATGTTACTAGAATCTGTGTATTTGTGTAGTGTCCGTGTGACAGTTTCATTCACCTTTATCCTGTCCTTCATTTCTTTGCTGATTTTCAATCCATGAAGATAACCATCAAACAGTATCTTTTCATGATGTAACCCAGCTAGAGAAAATAGACCATTGATTCCGTTTTCAGTAATAGAGTGGATTTTTTTTCCCTTCCCATTTTCCTGAGATAACTTGGGCTTTTTAACACAAGGAATTTTAGAGGAAGTTACTCATCACAACCCTGGTAAACTAAACTTTACTCTCCTAAACTTACAACCTGAACTTAGACCATATGGGGAGCTTATAGTCTATGCAGAAGAAAGACACATCTTCTGAAATGCATTCAGTGTGGGAATTGTGAATTTGCTGCTCTGAATTGTTCTCTAGAGGATACTTCCTCAGCGTATTGATGGCAAAGAGAGACTTTTTTCATGATTAGTGTCTAGTAGTAGGCAATACTAATAATTAAGTGTGCTTTTTGGGATGCCAGTTCCAGTCTGGGTTGATTTGGGACTTTTTTCTTGGGTTTACAGCTCTCACTGTAATACATCTGTTCAGTGTTTTTAAAATGCACAACCACAGATTTTGGTTTTTTTATGTGTTCTGTACTTTCATCTGAATAGGGCTTTGTATCTCTGTATCCTCTGGCTACACACTGACAAGCAATTTTGCTTCCATAGCTTCTGAATATTTTTTATGCTTGCTTGTTTCCATTTTATTCTTTATTTTCTGATTAAATTATAACAGAGATCTGTTTAGTAGATTAGAATATCCTTAAGACCATGAAATTTCTTTTAAGGCCTCCCACCAAGCTTTTGTGTATTTTCTACTATTATGGAATTGCTGAGGCATAAAGTCTGCCTGGAAAATCATACTAAAGGTGCTGAGTGTCTGTGCTCCCACTGGCCTTAGAAGGAAATAAGGATGTCAGAATACATACATTTTTTAAAACAACCTTTTTTTCATCTCTTGGCTGTAGTTTTGTTTTGGGGTTTTTTTTTTGATGTTTTAATTCTGCTGACGTAATAAAACTTTATTTAAACAAGCACTTTCAGGATCAAAGATAAGAAAATCTTCAGAAGCACACATAGTATACATGGTTCCTTTGCACTTCATCCCTGAGAATGAATGGATAGATTCTAAATTTGTATCTTTTAGCTCCTTAAGAATGTTAAACTTCTTTCATGTTGCTGGCTGTGTTGACCGTAAAAGCAGGTGAAGGAGGGAAAAAGGGATTTCCTTTACAACTATTCCCACTAGAAGATGATGCAGTTGTGCATTTCTTCTGCAATGGATGCTATACCAGTGTTGCAGTGTTTAAAAAGTGAACAAACAAAAAACAAACAAAAAAACCCAGGAATATAGACAGAGAGATTACTTATATTAAAAATATTAATGGTTTTTAATACTTGTAAGGAAATCTCAGTAGTTAGGTTTCTAAAATACATAAAATTGTACATAAATTAGCCACCACTTAAGCAAGCCAGTATTTTAAACTTAAAAATTTGTATTTTTTTGGAAATAAAAAATGTGGGTG
This sequence comes from Passer montanus, assembly GCF_014805655.1. Lineage (NCBI taxonomy): Eukaryota > Metazoa > Chordata > Aves > Passeriformes > Passeridae > Passer > Passer montanus. Next base: position 649,460 of record NW_024364271.1, read on the forward strand.
AGAAAGGTTAGCCTATTCCCTTATCCTTAATGTGATGGAAATATCTAATTTAATTTCTGTTTTTCTTTAGGTTGGGAATGTCAAGAGGAGAATCAAAGAAGCTCACTGCAGTGCAGAACAATGATGAAGATGAAAGCAATTCTTTGTGCAGATCTTCTGGCACACCTGGTCCTTCTAAGAAAGCAACCTTTGAGGATCAAGAGGAGAAAGGTGCTAAAGTTCAGCCTTTACCAGAGAGAGATTATAGTCCATCTCATTGTAGTATGGAACAGGTTCCTGTCAAGGATCTAACAGCAGATTCTGAGGATATACTGATACCTGAAGAATCAGTCATTCAGGAGGAAATTGCTGAAGAGGTCGAGACAAGTATTTGTGAATGCCAGGAGGAGAACCATAAGCCAGAACATGAGTTTTCTGAGGAGTCTGTAAGTCCAACTGGCACGAATGAGGAAACAGAGACAGTGCAGCTTGCAGACAGCACTGAGTCCTGTGTCATGATGAATGATGTAACTGATACTGTATCTCGCATTGAAATTAAAGTAGAGTTGAAGTCAGAATGCCCTCAGGAGGAGATGTCAGTTGTGATAGATCAGCTGGAGGATAGCATATCACCAGCACAATCAGCTTCATCCACAAACTCTGTCAGCTGTACAGCTGAGAAGGATTCTGAGTCTGCAAAAGAGCTAATTGGGCCAGAAATGCAAAGTGCTGCTCTGGAAGGCTCCTTGTTCACTGATCGAGGCATTGCAGTGGATATGGAGCTTCATAGCGACCCTGAGGAGCAGTTGTCTGAGAATGCTTGTATTTCTGAAACTTCCTTTTCCTCTGGAAGTCCAGAAGTTTGTATTGCCTCTCCTGGAGGAGACACTCAGTCAACTTCAGAGGAACCCTGTACTCCAGCATCTCTTGAAACAGCTTGCTCATCTGAAGTGTCCAATTCTGAAAATATTGAGGGTGATATTCAGCAAAAGGCCAGTGATGAAAACTTGAACACACCCTTAATGTCAGAAATCTCTCCGATGTCCACCTCACCTGTAACCTCAGAAGCATCTTTAATGTCAAATTTACCTTTAACATCAGAGGCATCACCAGCTTCTAATTTACCTTTAACATCAGAAACATCTCCAATGTCTGATTTGCCTTTAACATCAGAAACATCTTCAGTATCTTCTGTTCTTCTAACTTCTGAAACATTTGTGACAAATAGTTTGCCTCTTCCATCAGAGATATCGCCAGTCTCTAATTCTCCAAGCAGTGAAAGACTTACACTGCAACAAAGGAAATCACCATGTTTGTTGGAAGACTCTCTTCCCACTCTGAAAGAAGAAAGCTCTGTCATTCCTAAGGTGGTTCAGGAAGAGAATCTTGTTCAGCCAAAACAACTTCAGAGTGCCCCTGAAAATATGAAAGTTGGTCCACTAACAATTATACCTGATACTTCAGTATTGGAAGAGTCCCAAAGCAAAAATATCAGTCATCAGCCATGTAAGTCACATTCTGAAATTGAGAAATCCTACATTGCATCCATCCCAGAACACACTCCTCCAGAGGTAATCAAAAATAAAAATCACAGTGTTCACCAAAGAGGTGACAAGAAAGGTACACTCTTACCCTCAGAGGTGTCTGTCTTATCAGAAGGATCACTTGGCAAAAATATCGAATTGCTTCCATCAAAGCCACATGATAAACTATATACCTCATCTCTAGAGAAAGCTACGTTCTCTGAAGCATGCAGAAGTAAATCTCACAAGCTAACAGGCAGTACCCAAAGTCGTCTAGAGAGTTCACATTCTTCCAAGTCTTTAGAGCCCACAAAATCACCAGAAGCAAGAAATGAAAGTAGAGACACAGAGATCCCAAAGAGGAAAACAGCAGAACAGCATGGGTTTGGAATCTGTAAAGAGAAGAGAGCTAGAATAGATGATGATCTGCCTAATCGTAGTGCTTCATCAACAAGTCCATCTGATAAAGAACAGCCTCCCAGAGAGGAGCCTCGAGTTCCACCCCTTAAGGTAAAGTAATAATAAACAGGGTGGCTTGGAAACAAAATGTTTATTATGTTTATTACTATGAACTGCATACAGGCACAGTACATGCTATATGTTTTGGGGATGTATAAGGGTTGTTAGTACTGATGGTTTTGCTTTGCTATTACATTTCCACTCTGCCAAATTACTTCTGATACCGATATATCTAAAGTTGTTCAGTAGGAGTCTTTGCTAAAAGATTGATTTTGTGTGTGGCAGAGCTCTCCAGGATCCATTGGTTCAATCCAATTGAAGATCATCCCCATCAGTCACATGCAGCACTTGTTTTTCTAATTTTGTGCTTGTTCCTATCTGTATTTTGTGCTTGTTCTTCTGTGGATGTCTTCTCCACCAAGCATGACTAATAAATGTTATCATAACCAGTACTTAGAAGAACAACCAGCACCTTAATCCAGCAAGAGAACCAAGAGCCAAAATAGTTGAAGATCCTTTTGCAAGCCCAAGGCTTGCAAATATATATATTTCAAGGCTGAAATGTAAGATTTCCCTGTAGAATTAACTGGAAACAGACCTATCAGGGGGAAGTATCTGATTTTTATATATATATATAGATACCTTTGTTAATGGCAAAGCGAAAGGGGAAAAAATGCACCACCTAAGCAAACACTTGTATGTGTATTATTCTGTGATGTAAGAAAGTATATTTCAGTTGAAAAGGGTTTTTTTCGTAACAGAGAGTTCTGCAGATTCAGTTTTTAATTTCGTACTTCATGACATCAGCCAAGTTTAAGATCCAATTTACTGTATTTAAGCCATTGACTTTGCAATACTAGTTCCTGATTATTCAGAAATGCCCTTTTCTGCTTTTATTTTTAACTTCTGCAGTCACTGAACATTGTTAATATGGCTGGGAGGGCAAATAGACTAATAGGTTCTAATCACTAGTGCAGAAGCATATTTCAGATAATTTATTTTTAAGAGCAGTGATGCAATTGGAAGTTAGCCCTGTTCTGAGTTTAGTGATATTCTTTCATATTTGGAAGGTTCTATCTAGCCTAATAAATTCTAATAACTCTCTAAGCATAAAGGAAATAGATCACTAGGGAATAAAGAAAGGTCATTACTTTAATAATAATAAAAAAATAACCAAGCACTTAGAGCTCTAGGAGTTTTGGTAATGCAAAGTGGAAACTGAAAATAGTTGCTATTGAAACTGAAAGCACAATGTTTTGAAGAATTGCGGGCAGTCAATTCTAGTATGCTTTTTGTGTAAAAAAAATTTGGCTCTTTTATCATCTCACCAACAAACCCCTATCATTTTTAATTAAAGGAGGAAAAAAGAACCCCAGTTCTTCTAAGTCATTCTCTGTTGTGGCTGTCACTTCCCATCATCTTATGACTACTTTTTCTACAAATACCTAGTTTCTACCTCCCTAGTTTTCTACTCAGGTCCTTTCAGAAGACACATCATAGCATTTACAACAAAGTTCTATTGCTAGAGCCAGCCACTAGACATTTGTCCATTTTAAGAAATTGATTTTTTTTTCCAATCTTGGGACATCCTGAGAGAGTATATGAGTTACAAAGTGGTTCCAAGATTCTTAATCCTGAAAAACTATATGCTTAATTGGAAACATCCTAATAATTCCAGGGATTTTACAGGTTATTATTTTGCTTAAAGTGCCAGGTATTTAAGTTTTTAATATTTGTGGGTTTACTATTTATAGTCTTGAGGATTTAATTTTTAAAGTGCAGTAATGTAAGAGTTATCCAGGGATGTACTAAAGCGAGTCTCTTAAAAATGCAAGTGAGGAAAGAAAAGATATATCCTTTAGCGATTTACTTCTTTTACACCTCTTAAATCCTCCATCGTGGAAGTTGGAAAACAGGCTCAGTGGAGATAACACTACATCCTGTCTAATGGCAAGATTTGTTGTTTGGTTTATAAGCAAAACACAGGCTTAATCACTGGCGACCAAGGAGGAAGGCACTGCATGATCATTACTTTTTCACATGTTTTCAGGAAGGGGTTGCTTGCAGGTTCTTGTCCAGTATCACTGCACAAGGCTTGCTGATCATCTGAGGTAGATGCACTGAATATAAAACAGGTCTGACAAATTATATCTGATAAGCATCATGTTGTCATCCAGTTCAATCTTTCTTCCTGTCATAAGGATAGGTGTGAGTAGGCTAATACAAATGTCAGTTATTCACACTGGAGGATGATAAAATATTGAAGCATAAATATCATTAAGTTTTAGCAGGTTTTTGTCCACCTGCATTGAACAGTAATTCCTTTCACTACCTTTCTCTGACCTTAAAGAGACGGCTGGTTATTTTAGTGAGTTGATGATCTCTTTAAAATTTACTGGATTTTTTTTCTTTTTCTTCCTTTAGATTCAGCTTTCAAAAATTGGACCACCTTTTATTATCAAGAGCCAGCCTGTTTCTAAACCAGAACCTCGAGTTTCCCCAAGTACATCAGTCAGCAGTGGGAGAAACACTGGGGCTAGAACTCTGGCAGATATCAAAGCAAGAGCTCAGCAAGCAAGAGCCCAAAGAGAAGCTGCAGCTGCAGCAGCCGTGGCAGCAGCTGCCAGCATAGTCTCTGGTGCAATGGGAACCCCGTGCGAAGGTGGAAAGACAAGAACGCTGGCACACATCAAGGAGCAAACAAAGGCCAAGCTATTTGCAAAGCATCAAGCCAGAGCTCATTTACTCCAGACTAATAAAGAATCAAAGTCACAGTTCGGCTCAAAGGAAAGTAGTACCTCATCTCTGGAGATACCAACGACTACTGACACAAAGATTGAAGGTTCTACTGGTGTCATTATAGTTAATCCTAACTGCAGGTCCCCTAGCAACAAGTCTTCTCATCACCGTGAGAACACCACTTTATTGCAGCAGTCCCTTAACACAGCTACATTACCAGAAACTGCTACTGAGATATCTGTGCACAGTTCTGATGAAAATATACCTGTGCCACAATTGTGTGAGAAAATTATTTCATCTACCTCTACTGAAAGTAACAGTGTGCCAGTGCTTTATAATAAAAGTTCAGTCTCTGTGTGTGTTTGCAGCACTGCTATGTCTGGAGCAATTAAAGAACTTTCTTTTGCAAGTTCTGTTGATAAATCCTCTGTGTTAATGTCTGTTGACAGTGCAAACACAGCAATTTCAGCCTGTAATATAAATATGCTGAAAACCATCCAAGGGGCTGATACTCCATGCATAACTGTTGGACCAAAATGTATTGATAACAGTAATGTACCAGTCTCCATAGACAACACAGTCTTACCAAATGCCATCGATGACAAAAGGTTGCCAGTACCCAGTAGCAATGTGAATAACGCGGTCTCCAGTCATTATGCCACTGTGCCAGCTTCATCTATTGCAAGTAACTTGCCAAATCATCTCTCTGGTAGTTCTGTACTGATTCCCCCAGTGGGGACTACCAACAGATTTCCTTCTGATAAGATAGCCATAACCAGGTGTAGCGAGCAGAGCACTGTCTCCATCCACACTACCGTCAGGTCAGCTTTAAGTTGCAGTGAGGCCCTTGCAGCAGCAGATTCTGTTGCAAGGCTACCTATCTCAATGTTTACCGGTAACATGGTGACAATAAGCTCTTATGATAACGCTACTAAGTTGAACGCTGATCTCTTAGACAAAAGCTCTGGAGCACGAAACCGGATGGATCTCTCTGGTAAATCTCATCCGCTGAGCTTTACACAAACTGCCATGAATAGGTCTATACCTTGTAAAGTCATTGTTGACCACACTACGAACCAGAACTCCAGTCTGTCACTTTCTTCCTCTATTGAAAATGTAGAGAACAGCATTGACCTGCCAAGCAGACCTGTAAGGACAGAAGCTGCCTTACAAAGTATAGCTTGTCCTCAGGTGTCTGTCATAAGCAGGCCTGAAGTGGTTGCTAGTGAAAACCTTGAGCACAGTTCCAGCTTTATCGCCATTACAGCAAAGCAAGACAGCAAAAACTTGCAGGCAGGTTGTTCAAGTCTTCGAGAAGTGCCTCTTGCTCCTCAAGATAAATTAATTGAGGTGGTTACTACCAGCCAAGGCTTTGGTGAGCAGCTAAGAGGTCCTTCAGCACTGAAAAATGAAGCCAATGCTGCCTGTGCCAATCAGTACAACTCTAACAATAGAATTTGTTGGCGTGATGAGGAGGCAATGAATACAGACCAGTCAGTGGTCAGCCATCTTACCTCTGGTAAGCATAAAGAATACGCAGAGCAAAACTGCTTGAAAAATGTCAAAAGCGAACCTTCCAGTTACACACAAATGTCAGAACTGCAATCCAGGAGTCTTTTGACAAGCATTGGTGTTCCTGTTAAACTGGAAACTAATGAGACTGACAAGTGCTTCAGGATGGACACCGAGGATTTTACAGGACCTGAAATGCCTGCCCAGACTGCAGAAATAGCCACGAGTGTGCAGCCACCACAGACCTCCAAGACATCCATCGCTGACTCCATGGAAGACTCCCTGTCCCTGACAACAGAAACCCTAAAGAGAGTTACGAGTGCCGGAGGCTCTAGCTGTCGCCTGTCATCAGTGGAGGCCAACAATCCCTTAGTGACACAGTTACTGCAAGGCAATCTGCCTTTAGAAAAAGTGCTGCCGCAGCCCAGATCAGGAGCCAAACTAGAAATTAACAGGCTTCCCTTGCCTTTGCAAACTACCTCAGTATGTAAAACAGTAGTGGCTGAGAGAAATATTGTTGAACATGCTTCCAACTCTCCTAATCCAGATGGTAAAGGATTTACAGCAAGCAGCATAGCCCCGCTACAAATCAGAAAGCGTGAAAACCATCCGAAAAAGAGGATGGCCAGGACTATAGGGGAACATGCTCAAATTAAATGTGAGCCTGGGAAGGTGTCAATGGACACAGATGTTAAAGTGGCGCCTTGTGTAATTAGTTCCAGCATGAATCAGCTAGGGCACGGACAGCCATTTAAGCAGGAGTGGCTTAACAAACACGCCATTCAGAGCCGGATCGCTCACAGCCCAGAGATCAAGCAGCAGAAGAGACCATTGCCTTCATGCAGTTTCCAGCAGAGCTTATTTCACATTGATAAAAATGGCAGCTTTCACGCAGAAGCCAGTACCTCACATAGACAGCATTTTTACCAAATGTCCATGGCTGCAAGAGGCCCCATTCCTACAGCAGCTTTGTTGCAAACTACTTCAAAAGGCCAACCTGGCTGCAACTCATTTGCTTTTAGCAGACACCTGGAACAGAAGGGTTTGGGAGACGTGAATATTTCTACAGCAGCTCACCAGCTGAGGCTAGGAAGTGTGTTTTCCCCTAATATTCAAATTAAGGAAGGTGATGACATTGCCAGTGCCTCTCAAACTCTGCAGAGTAAAACATTAGTGCATCCCCCTGCTCCCCCTCCGCCCCTGCCACCTCCTCCCCCTCCTCACCCAAATGCAGAAGTCCCCTCTGATCAAAAACAACCGACAGTTACTATGGAAACCACTAAAAGACTTAGTTGGCCTCAGCCAGCAAGCATCTGTAGCAATATAAAATCTGAACCTATTTCTTTTGAGGAAGGTTTAAGCAGCAGCTGCGAACTGGGCATGAAACAAGCTTCCTATGATCAGAATGAAGTGAAAGAACAGTTAAAAGCGTTTGCATTAAAAAATGCAGACTTCTCTTCCTATTTACTTTCTGAGCCACAGAAGCCTTTTACCCAACTTGCTGCTCAGAAAATACAGACGCAGCACCCACAGCAGCAGCAGCAGCAGCAGCAGCTCTGTGGAAATTATCCAACAATACACTTTGGTAGCACAAGTTTCAAAAGGGCAGCATCTGCAATTGAGAAATCGATTGGGATTTTAGGAAGTGGTTCAAACACTGCCACAGGCCTGTCTAACCAGAACGCGCAGATCCCGGTTCAGAAATTTGCTGACAGCAGCAACACCGATGAGCTGGAACTGAAATGCTCCTGCAGGCTGAAAGCCATGATTGTGTGCAAAGGCTGCGGAGCCTTCTGTCATGATGACTGCATAGGGCCTTCCAAACTGTGTGTAGCTTGTCTGGTGGTGCGGTAGGAGCTCAGTCAAAGATGCAGTATCCCTTATAAACGTGGAAGAGCAGGACAAAGGAACAGAAATTGGAACAGTTTAGGCCACTAATGGTTTGCAATTAGTGGATTGATTATTTTTTTTTTAGCTATCTTTTTTTTATTTGGTTTGGTTTGGTTTTTTTTCCTATGTGGTGCTTTCAGAACTTAGTTATTGTGCCTGAGTGCCATTTTCTGGGAAGAAGAGGAGACCTGTAGAAGTAGTTTAAGAAAAAGCCTTGTTACTGAGGCATCTATGAGCTCTCTTGCTGTGCTAAAAAGAAAAAGCAGAAGTGAAATGCATTAATGCATGTAATTCGTAGCTTCTATTTATTTGCACAAAGTGCAGCACATTTTTTCTCCACTGTTTGATATTTGATATGAGCTGCAGGTTAAAGATCAGTGGAAGAATAGCACTGTAAGAGGTGGAGTAACTATGCAGAATGAATAACACACTGAATAGCAGCTGGTGTGAGTGGGGTAATGGCAAGGTGTGGGGTGCCGACCATTGTAGCTTCTAAGTCAGTTTGCAGTCTCTCTGCTGACAAGATTGTTTTCTTCAATTGACTTTCACTATCTAAGACTAAAATATAGTCACTTCACCTAACAAAAGAAATTTAAAAGAGACATTTAGATGGTTAGAGAAGTTTCCTTATGTGCCTGCCAGGGACTGTGGAACTCAAATCTTACTCATCATCTCTTCTTTGTTGATTCCTTGAGAAAGATTTCTATATGTGGTGAGTTAGTGGGACCAACACTGGAAACACATTGGCTTCAGTAAAGTCTGGAGAAGATAACTTCTCTGCTGGAGATTAGAGATCTCTTTTCCTGTCTCTCACTCAAATGGTCTTTATTCATATTTACCTGTCTAATCTGTCCACTAGGTTTGTCAGTCCCAAATATATATAAAAATAAGGTCAAACATAGGTCATTTGTTCTCGAGGTTGTAGTCTTTCTGTGGCCTAAAAATGATGCATTCTTCTGATAAATGAATAAGGAAAGATTTTAATTGCATATTGGTTGAATGTTAGCTTATAATTTCTTTTTCCTCTTGTGTGAGTTACTCTATTTAAATAACATCTAAGAGTTTTGCCATTTAAAGTAATTCTTAGAAGTACTTACAACACTGGCTTTTTTTCTCTCAAAGAAAGTCAGACCCCTTCTAGAAATTTGGAAGCAACGTGTATTTTTAAAAGGGATACTGCATCTTTAAAGTAACCTTCAGTAGTTATCCAGTACTGTATTTACATTCAGGACCATAGCTGCATTCCAGATGTGCTAGCCACCATAACAGCAGAAAAGAAAAACTATGATTTTGGAGTCCTATTCACCTAAAAGGAAAATATTATAAAGGGATAAAGCACATGCAGTTGCTGGGGAGATGAAAACACCTTGGGTTTTTCTTTACTCCCACTTCAAGAACACAACATGTGGAGTTCAAGTCATCCATCTGCCAATATGTGGTTGGGTCTGCCCAAATGTCAGCATCAACAGAAACAGTTTTTTTTACCATCACAGTAGAACCTCACTAATCCAAAGACTTTACAGCCTGCCCAAGAAAACTAATTTTCCTTGCATGGTTTTAAGAAAGCAGTGTAGTAAGAATGTGTGAGATGTAAGACTGCTTGGTTTCATCGTGCAGTGAACTGTTGCATTCTGAAATACTGATGTGAATGATAGAGCTACATTTAGAAAATGAAAAGTATGCTATACTTTAGAGCATACTTTTTTGTCTGACCTTTGTTTGTGTGCTTTTCATCAGCTGTAACCAGTCTCCCTAATTTGGGGGCATATTAGTGAGGTTCTGCTGAATCAAGGAACTATATTTATTTTCTTGCGGGACCATTTTCACAATGATAAATGCCGTTTATTGTCTTAAAAGTGAGCTGGAATATCTACAACATACATTCCTGTCATAGGAAGCTCTATGGTGCACCTTGATGTTCTCTTTTATTCTAATTAGCAACATATCGATATTATTTTTGACACTGTGTGGTGCAAAGGCCATTCGTAATAACTGACAAATTTGTTGCTGATACAATAATACTTTTTTTTTTTTTCTATACAAAAGTGCTCCTTAATATGACATGTGAACTAAGGAACGGCTTCTCAGCACTTTCAGGTCTTCTGGTAGGAAAATAAGCCAGCCAAGCAAAAACCTAAAAGTAACCAAGTGAAAATTAGCATCCACTGCTATGTCAGTTGCTGGTGAAACAGCTACTGGGCAATACTCATGAGTAAGCATGAGTGTAGTCAGTTAATGTATATCAGATTCATAGTTGAGGAGCCTTTGTATTGGAATTGTATTGCATTGTATTTATACTTGGTAGAGCTAGGATCTTCTATTTAAAAAAAAAAAAAAAGAGAGCAACCAGTCTTAGACTTCTATTTACCTATGTTTATATAAGCCTGCTGGGAATCCTTATTTCTAGCTCAGGTTTTCCTGTCCACAGCACATAAGTCAATATTTGTTTGTACTTGCATCTTGAAATAGTTCTTGTATTGACTGACATAATACAGAAGTAAATTCCGGCCACAACATAGTTTTCCTTTGTGTGAAGGGTAAGAGTGTGACTAATGTGGTAGGTCACTCATTCATGTCATACTGTCGTTTTTGTATCAGGATTACAACTTGCATGTGTGAGGTCATGATAAAATGTATTTAAAATGGCATTAAACTGGATGGTGCTATGTTACATTACACAACTGACCAAACTCTTCCATAGTGCAGTTCCACTCCTTTCATTTTGGAGTCATTGGAGATGCACCAGGAATAAATTTGAGCAATTAGTTAGCAACAGTGGTGAAGTGTTGTTACGGATTAGGTTTAGGGTATGAAAATACTCAAAAGCAACCACGGTCATGTGAGAGCCTGATTGAATCCTAGCGTGACTGAAAACCTTGTATGGATTTTGGTATCACACAAATGCCATGGGGAGAGTGACCCTAGGCCTTTGGTAAGAACACAGTCACATTTAGGCGTTAATTTTCAATTACTCCTTTTTTTGTTGTTGTTTGATTGTTCAGATTTCAGGCTCAATGTCATTGTGTTTTCTAATGACCATGCCGTTTGCACCGTGGGTTGTTAATAGTTTATGCACTGAAAAGTGGTGGAAGAATTACTTAAGAACACACTGCTCTGTGTTTGTGTGTACGTACGTATGTGTCCCAATGTCCAGCATGTATAATTTACCTTTTTTTTTTTAAATCTCCAAAATTGTCCCCCTACTCCTACCCCTGGAGCAGCACTTTTGGGTGAGAGGGAGAAGCGCTTTTTTCTTTCCTCCCTCTTTGTTGTTTTAATTACATACCTGTGAGATATGCAGATAACGTTAGGGCATTTGCAGTGAGTATGTTTGTGTGTTTCTGTTCTGAAATAACTTTCCAAGCAGAAACTCCCTTTGAAATAATGTTAAAAAAAATAATTAAGAAATGGTGAACTGGATGCTCCCTGTTTGCATTTTATTTATCTGCTGAGATCTAGTACATGAAATAGCATTTAAAAGACAAAAATAAAGGTTGAGCCATAAAGCGAAAGGTATATTCTCTGTACTATAGACTTGCTTCTTGAGGGTGGTGCATGTTGTCAGGGTAAGCTACAGAACGTGCAGATGGTTTTTCAGGGCCCTGCAATTCCTTGCACAGTTTTTAAGCTGGTGCATATGGTGCTTTATAATGCAATTTCTGAAGAAAAATTACCTTATGCTGCACCCCTTCCCCTTATGAACACACGCACAATTTCAGAATCGTTATTGTAGCCTCTGGTTTAGCAGTTTCTCCAAGGTGTGGTGAAGTACCAGGATAAATACTTGAGATGAGCTGAGAAGTGTCACCAAAAGGGATCATTTTAGCTGACGCACATGAAGGGCCCTGCTCTGATCACTGAATGACTTCTGCAGTCTCCTGGCAGCAGCGCAGCAGGCTCATCTTCCGTGGCTCTGCGGAGCACTGGAGGGGAAGCAGCAAAATATTCAGTGGCTTTATCATGGACCTGTGTAGCTAAATGTTTCTGAATCTATGAAATCCTGTTTTCTTCAGTCATCATGCTTTGTCACTGTAAAACCAACGAAAAGAAAAAAAAAGCATTTTTTAGTCTAATTTAAGGAGCTGCTTCTTTTATAGCACATAATATTTCGCTTTGTACTATATTTGATAGTTAAAGAATAATTTAGTCCGTAGAATAACTTTGTTGTATTTGTACTGTTCATGAATGTTACAAGAAAAGTGCTTTACTTTGTTGCCATAATTCTCTTGTACTGCTGTAAAATATTTTTTCTGCTTTATGGAAACTTAACTCGGTTCACATTTTCAGTACAGGGTTTTTTGTGTGTATGTAATTTTTTTTGTCAGTATTCTGAATGTTTACATCTGTTCAACATTAGCCATTCTATGCCTTTATAGGGCAGTATTACTCCTGCAGTATAACAGCAATGTGAAATCCACTTGTACCTAACATGCATGAGAAATACAGATTTATTGGGGAGATCCCTAACGTGCATAGATACTTTTTCTATCTGCATTCAGTGAAGTAAATACCCTCCTTCAGTCCTCTACCAAAGAAAATGTTACCCCACAGGACAAGCTCGGAAAGTGGTTCTCTGAATTTTCAGAAGGGGGTGTAGTTGGTTTCAGCAAGATTGCTACAGTTTGATGCTGTTATGCTTTGCTTTGTTACCCCACCAGATGTGACTGGGTGAAACAAGCATTTTAGCAATTTTTTGTGTTTCAAGACAGTGTTTTGTTTAGAATTCAGGGATCATGCTTTCTTTAATGGTGCTGTTTGTTTTATTCTTTTTTTTAAGAAAACAACTTTTTGTTGCCTACAGAAATGACCATTCACAAAACGATAAATTAATAAAATAATTTGTCTTCATAACTTTTCTCCCTTTCCTTTCCCTCTTCCCTCTCCCTTGAAAAAAAAACAACTTGGGCTTCAATATTAAAATATTCTGGAAAAAAAAATAAAGAGATAAAATAATATTTGTCATTTGTTTATTTATTTTATGTTCAGTGCCTTAGGCAGGAGATCCTCCTTGTGCACATCCGTTGTATGTACAGGTTGATGAACTAGAAATGTGAGAGAGAAGTCAGCCCTTTGTAAAGGATTTTTCAGTTACGATGGTGTAAGGCACAGTTTGAATGAATTCTGATGTAATTAGAGTATTAATCATCTTATACTAGTAAAATAAAACTAGGTGTTGTATATTAAGTTGCTTAAGTAGAACAGTTTGTGGATGAAAGTGATTCTATTACTTCAGATTGTTTATGCTGAGTGTATTTGTGTGCTTTGCCTCTGTCTGCAACCCTGTCCAGAACATCCTTCACAACAGCAACCATCCCAGCATGCACTTCCCTGATTTCCCATTCCCACAGCAGAATAAATTAAATGTCCATGGTGCATGAAAGGCAACCAGTCCAAGTTATATTCTTCAAAGCAGTTATTTCTTCAGGTCTGGAAGGCCATTCTGAGATTGAAATTCAGTAGCCATTATATTAAAATGTAAAAAAACCACAACATTTTCATCATGTTAATCTGCAAAGAGAGCTTTGAGTACTGATGGTGAGGGTGCAAAATGTTGCAGGATGAACAACAAACAGCTTTTTCACAAGCTTGCTCGCAAATATCCTAAACACCATCTTTTTTCTAGCCTTCTGTCATTATTTCAGATGTGGTACCATCTGAGTCTTGTTAGCAGCAGATGACAGCCTTGTCTGCCAAAATCTGTCCAAATGCAGAAGGCAGTATCAACCTCTGTAATTTATAATTCTGTAATCTTTTTTCATATCCAATACCCATCTAGCAAAGCCCCTCAACATCTACTGTCATGCAGATAATTTAAGTTAGTTTGTTCTGGTTAAAATTGGTTATTTTTTCACGGGCCTGTGCCAAAACAGGGAGCAGTTCTGCTTCTGGCAGTAACAGCTTTTTAAAAATTATTTTATTTTTCATTTAACCCATGAAATGTAAATAATTTTGTTAAAGCTATACTAGGTTAATACTAATTTTAAACATGTAAATTAATTTTGTGCATTTTTATTCCATTTTAAAAAATAAGTATTCGGTTTTTCTAAGTGTTTTTTTCTGAGGACCTTGTAAGTGTTGCGAGGTGAAGCCCTGTGATTGTTTCTGTGTCGGTGTGCCAGCAGATGGCATCAGGAGAAAGCAGGCTGCGGTGCTTTCCGAGCATTCCTGTCCCCCCGCAAGAGTGCACAGCACAGAGGAAGCCTGCTGCGAATACAGGGAGTTTCTGGGTTCGTCTTCCTTTCGTGCACAGCTTTAGCTGTAGTGAAAACAAGCCTTCCTTCCCCCTCCCCACTCCTGGAACTTGGCTTTCAGTAGAAATTGTGCCCTGAAGCTCACATCATCTTTTCCTGCTCTTGGCACTGTCTGAGTCGTGCAGTCTGGAATTGAAGTAATGATACACTGGAAAAAATTCTTCCCCAGGCCAGAGACACAGGTTTTTTTTCCCCCACCCCGCAGTTTCCTTTGTCACTTGCGGATGAAGAGTGGCAGAACAAAGCTCTTTGTATTGAGGTGCTCCACAGAATATAATGTGAAGTTATTAGCACAGCTTGGTGTGCAAAGGGTGTGCTGTTTTCAAGCCTGGCCTTTGTTGGATGGCAGGACTTGCAGTGGAAGGACCATCAAACATGGAATGGAATGGTTTAGGTTGGAAGGAATCTTAAACTTCTAGTTCCAACTTCTCTGCCATGGTCAGAGACGCCTTCCACTAGACCAGGTTGCACAAAGTCCCATCAGTCTGACCTTGAACACTTCCAGGAACAGGGCATCCACAGTTTTTCTGGGCAATCTGTTCCAGTATCCCACCACCTTCACAGTAGAGAATTTCTTTTTAATATCTAATCTAAACCTACTAGTTAAAATATCTTGGAGCACCAGACCTTGGAGACAGCTTTCCATGCTAAGGAAAGCACATAGTCACATGTTACCTTCTGGTAACTGCTTGTGGAGACAGAGTACATTATTTGTACATCTGGGTTTCTATAGAAACTGAGCTTGACATAGAAATTAAGCCACATTCATTGAGATAATTCAGGAACCTGGACAATGGCACACTGCAAATACCTAGAAGGCATTGATAAGAGAAGCTTGTATCAGTTAAATGTCAGGCACTTGCTGTTAAGTATTGAAGGTTTGTGCTCAGAGCTTGGGAGATGCCTCTTGATTAACCATCAGTAATGATACCAACAGTTGTTTCACATAGTCATGGGGGCAAAATACCTGGATTGTACTTTTTGGAAGCTGATGACACTGCATAAATGTGAGTTTCTGTGTATAGGTGACCTTCCTGTTCTGTGTCTTTTGTCCTGATCTTGTAGAGCTTATTTCATCCATCAGTTTTATCTCCATGTCTTTCAAAAAAAAAACAAAAACTGAGAGCTTTCTTCAACTATCTCTGGCATCCTCATGCCTCTGCCAGCAGAACAGAGAATAGTTTAATATCCCACATAGAAAAGAAACAGATTTGGAAATACACTGATTGTACTGGATAGTTGGCTTCTATTGATAAGAAATCATTACTATATTGTGAAAATAAATTAGTGTTGATATCAATATAAAGGGGAAGATGTGAGGTTTTTTTAAATATTGGTCCTTGTTGTAGTCTTATTTGCTTCCGATTCCCAACTGCTCAGATCCATTCAGCAAATCACTTTTTCATTCCCCTTGATTGAGAATTCTCAACCCAAGATCTGTTGTGCAGAATCTTTGCTACTTTCTGGCATTTAAAGGAGCAAATCTGGACAGTGGTGGAGAAACTTATATGCAGTGCCTCGATCTTCACTCATTTACGTCTGTATTGTGCAGAATAAGATGGAGTCTTTGGGAAAAATAATGGAAGTAGCTGTGGAAATGCAGTAACACACATTCCTTGACTTCCTTTAGATTATTAAGTGAAAATGTCCATGCCTCAGTTTTTTTCAATGAGGGTGAGCAGAAGCTGACCTGCAAGAGTTAGAACAGACCATCGTCCCAAGTTCTATCCAGAAGTGAGCATTTATAATTCAGCAAGTCCAAAGTGTGCTCAGAATATTAGGAAAACTGAACAAAAAAAAGATAAAATCATTACATTTTTAAGGTCAGAAAAGATCTCTAAGATAATCCAGTCCAACTCAGTGTCAGCCTAGTCTGTCACAAGAAGCATGGATAATGAGATAGCATGAGACTAGAGAAAAAGAATCCTAGTTGCATTTTTGGAACAAGTGATCCTGCCAATTGTTTTAATTTTTAGTATCTGCAGAATTGCAAGCATTGAGAACAACTTTTGTAGCTCTAAATTCAGAGAGAAATTGAAATATTTAAGGAAAAGCATGTCCACATCTAGTTGATAGGATAAAATTATGAAAATTCATGGCTAGTTTCTTAAAAACTATGTTTGAAGGTATTTTTCTGGTTATAAAATTTAAGTTACTGTATGATCAACATTATTCAAATTGATGGGCTTTGTTTAGATTTTCTAAAATGGGAATTTCTGAGCATTAGTTTCCTGGTTACTTGCTTGCACTGCCACACAAGTCTTAATTATGTTCTTTGTTGTGTAGGACAGCTCAAAAAGTAATCCAGGAATACGTTGAGTGTCACCTATTTCAGATAAGTATGTCATGTTGCCTAGAACTTAATTAATTTAAGATGGAGGGGAAATCTTTTTTGTCTTTTCAATTCCTTCAAAATCAAGTGAAAGGGCAGTGAAAATAGCCATGGGATTCAAGAGAATTTGAAGAGTTTTACTGGATTTGGGGAAGGTACCTTCTCCATTCTGCATCTTCTAAATTTTTTGAGAAATAATGTCAAGACCTTTATGAAGTGTGGAGATGACAGCAAAGAGGAATTATATGTACAATGGTGCCAGTGGTACTCGAATACTTAATAAAAAAGGATTTAGAGAAACTTGGGCAGAAAATGAAATAACGCTTGTGAGGAATAGAAAGAAATACGTGTGAGGTGTCAGTCACAAGGGGTTCTTCTCTCTGGCATCTGATGATTGTGACATGGTTACAGAAATAAAAAGATTAAGGATAACTGGAGCGGAGCAAAGCATTAGAAAAGTGGGCTATGAAGTACATTTAAATCGGGATTGAGTATTACAGAATTTATTCTGCTGCAAAAAGAAGGCTGAAGGCTGATTTTATTCACATCATTTAGAGCCTAAGAAATAGGATTGCCAGAAATCCAAAGGCCAGTTTTTCTCTGGTGCTCCTCAGTAGTCTCACACTGCTGAGGGTGCTGCTGGTGGTAGTGGTGAATGTCTGCTTCACCCACCTGGCACGGCCTTCACTCATGGGCAGTTTGTTTCAGTGCTTCACTGTTCTTACACTTAATTAGAGGGCTTATCCTGATATTTAACTCAGATCTTCCTTGCTGCTGTTTAAGCCCATTGAGTCTTATCTACTCTCCACAGGCGTGGAAAATAACTTCTTCCTAGACTCTTTCCAGCAGTCTATTAGATATCTAGGCTGTTCATTTTTCTCTCTTGCTTTTTCATTGCTTAATTTAAATAATCCTGATAACCAGCCTTTCTTGATAGGTCATGTTTTCAAAACTCCTAATATTTTCATTGATCTTCTCTGGACTCCCTCCAGTTAGTTCAGATTCTTTCTGTTTTCAGTTCCCAAGAGTGAACGCATTATCTCAGCTTGAGGCTGAGCAGAAAGGTGGGACTGGTCTGCATGCCCTAGAGGCTAAAATTGTACCCTGTGTCCCAGGTTAATATTTGGTTTGTCAATGACCTGTTTGACTTGGTTCAATTTGGGCCCAGTAACTCCCTGCATCCTTTTCAGTAAAGCTGCTTTTAGCTTCTTCCTCCCCATACTGTATTTGAAGAATTATTTCTAAGTATAGAATATTCTGTTTATTGGTACTTAGTGATATCATAAGCTTTTAAACCATAACTTGAACTTGTCCAAATCATTTTAAAATCCAGTTCTATGTCTCAAGAATCTTACGGTATTTCTTAGGTAGGCATCATCTGCAAATTCAGAAAAAGAGGACCATGATATCACAGTATAGCTCCTGTTGAAGGGTCCTCAGTAAGTCATCAAGCCCAGTCTTTTTCTCAGTACTTGGTATTCCATTACTCATCTCATGGGCTGAAATGCTTGCAAAGAGCCAAGCCAGATCCGACTGCTGCAGTTGCTGCCATGACTGGGTCAGAATGGTTTTCTCCCCACTTTTTACTAATTGCCTAGACCTTATTTTTGCAGTTTACTTATGAAAATGTCATGGAATTAGTGCTAAAAGCTTTACTGAAGTGTAAGTGCGAGATCTGCTGCTCTAAAGTCCACAGAGCCTGTTACTTTATTAGGGAGGGAGATAAGACTGGCTCAGCTTCTTCTTCACCAATTCATATTGACAATAGCTGGTTTATTTTTTTATCTCTGGGTGTGCTCATAAACCATTGAGTTGTGCTAACACTCTTCTAGAGATTGAAATGGAGCTGATGACACTAACTATCTGTCACTGCTTCTGGTTTTTTTAAGTCTAAGTGGTTATTATGTTCATCCTTCCCCAGTTTTCCCTGCATCACCTAATTTCACAGGTTCTGGAAGATAAGTCCTGGCGGCCCTGTGGCAGAATCAGCCACTTCAAGTGTTACCCAGTGACAGTCCTGATGCTCACATCAGTATAAAACATAGAGCTCATAGATGTTCTCTCTAACTTAAGACTGAGATGTACCCTTTTCTCACTGGTGCCTATTATGCTAATTATCTGATAGTAATCAATATTTTTAGGGATGGTTTTCCCTCTCCTTTAACTAGCTGACCAGCTGGCACTTTGCTATTCCTCTAACTGCTGATGTCCATCAAGAATACCTTTTTTGTTGTTGTATTTAATGTCCTTTCCTGATCAAACTTAACTTTTTTTTTTGGCATTTCTGATTTCACCATTACAGGCTTGTGCTATAGCTTATTATCTTTTGTGGTACTACTTTTCCTCGAGGAAAGAAGTGCTCCAGAAGAGGAAACATTGTTAAAAGTTGTCCTCTGGCTATCACTTATCACTTCTCTGCAGCAAAAATTGACTTGCTTCTTCAAAACCTTGTTTGAACCAAAAAAGAAACACCAAAAAACTTTGTGACAATCCAAACCCATCCAGTAATTTTAAGCTAAATATTAAAATACCTCCCAAACATTATAGAAAATTTCCAAAATTTAAAATGTAAAATCGATTACAAGGTGTTCAAGATCAACAATATACAATATACAATATACAAGAGGGACAAACTGATGTTCAGATCATAAAGACAAATTATGAAGAAAATAGTACCTTGACATAGCATATGTTTTTATCAAGATAAAGCTAGCCCTGAAACAAAAAGAAGGGTCCATACTGAATATCAGAAAATGAACTGTAATGCTATCTACAGAAAAATGATAAAGAAATAGAGAGCATAATGAGTGTTTGGTCTAAAATATGAAGAGCCTAAGAGACTAAATCCCTTTTATACATCACACAAAAATAATTTCAAAGAATTATTTCACCTGTCATAAACACTAAATTAAAATTAGCTGCACTTTCTCACATTCTTACACATTTTTCAGAATTTAGTATTTTTTGACTGGTTTTCTGTGGCTACACAGCTGGTAGTTACTTGCTCCAGTGTTAGGAAGTGTAAATGGGTACCAGTTCACTATTACAGGATTCTAAATCAACTTAATGTTCATTTTACCTGTGAATAGATCTCTGTCACTTGTCAAGAAGAAGGAATCTATTTCCTCTAATGTTAATATATGGTTTGGGGCTTCCTCATGTAGAAGCTTTACATGTACATGAAGTAAAGACTGGTTCAAAATATGCACAGAGAAAAAAAAAAACAAACAAAAAAACACTGGCATTATTTATGTTTTGATGTTTTGATCCTTTTTTTCCCCTTAGAATAGACTGAAATTTGTTTGGAAGTGGAATGCATATGCAGAAGGATTCCAAAGCTGAATATCCAACCAACCAAAATGCAGCAAAACCCCTACTGCAGCTGCCACTATCAGCCCTCTGCAGTGATGCCCCCCTGTCACTGTGCCAAGAAGGAGCTGTTGCAGAAAATAAATAAATTTTCTATCCTCTGACCAAGCAGCAGAGGTCTCAGCTTTGGCAGATGCAGAAGTGTGAAAAAATAAATACTAATCAGACATTTAGAAAGGAAAAACATTCCTTGTTCGTGCCTCAAAAATAATCTTTCTTCTGCTTGATGCAAAATGTTATTAAAGAGTATGGGGTTCATACACACAAAATTTCTCCTGTCAAAATTGATGGCATAAAGAAGTAGGTTTAATATTTCTTAAATGATAGGGTTTTAATTAAAAAGTACTTGGTATTAAACAATAACCTTTCCTTATATTTCAAAATTATTATGCTTTAGTTGTCTGTCTACTTGCACTCTAAAATTTATTAATGTACTTTATACTCATCCTCCTACTAAGAGTTGCATGAATTCACTGTATTCACTCTGGAGCAACAGGGAACGAAGCAGAGTTATGTAGCACAAGCACATAAAGTGTCCCGAAGTATGTGGGTGGGGTAATCATGACTGCCTCTTAATTACACATGCATTTGTGTGCATTATGCATGTAAATTTCATTGTAGTTACAGAGTATATCTGCCAAAGACCTTTTCTGCTGAAATTATTGTCCTGGTAGGCAGGAGGACCTTGCCCTGCAGTCAGTGTGGACAGCAGGCCATACTGCCTAAACTTCTGACATCTGGGAATGTTTGTACCTGTGTCTGGAAATGTTTGTGAGCTCCAAGGCCAACTGACAGAGCCAGCACTGGGACTTTCCTGGAATGGGGATTCTTGGTGGAGGCCAGAAGCTCAGTGGAAGTTGTTCCTACAGTGTATTAGTAGGTATGACTGTGTTTAATTGCTGAAAAAAGTCTTGGATGCCTCTCAATTTACAGTCACAGAAGAAGCCAAGATGTCTGTCAGGATGTACAGGTTTATTTCCTGTGCGTGAGTTGCTCAGGTCACGTGTGAAGGGACAAGCAGACCAGGAGCCTGAGATATAACACTTTCACTGGCATACCTCAGTCACCAGGGAATGTGGGCATATCAGAATTGCTGCATGTGCACTAGACACACACTTTCAGCCTAAAAATTTCAGGCAGTAATATGGTAACCCTAAGAGTGGGGCTGAACCTGTGCAAATAATTGTTTTAACTTTCGATCTTATTCTTCCTTCTATTGTTTGCTGCTGTGCTTTGCTGAAAAGCTGTTAAGTGTAAGATTAACATAGTTGCAGATTTTACTCATGATCTCCTCACTGTTATGTTTCTGTTTTTTCTCATTCAGCAGCTCAACAAGCAAGTTGTTCCAACAAAAGGAAAATACAGATGTAGCTCACTTATACTGTTGGGCTCAGCATTGCACATCTATCACCTCAACGCTATTTCAGTATAATCTGTTTTTTTTCTTCTCTCTAAACATGCTGTGTTAGTCAGCTGTACTTCTGAAAGCCAGAATTTACTTCACAGAAGGCAGAAAGAAAAATTCAGATCTCTAATAGAGGCAATTCCTTTCTCCAGTATTTTCAAGACATTTTGGAATTTTCATTGTCTTTTGCAAAGACTCAGTGTTGCGTTTTTCCTCAGGCAAGAACACCCACAATAGCAATGCTCTCAGCTTTTCATGATATCTCCTCTGCCTCAGAAATGTAACCTTTCTCCAGCTCCTCTTCTAACCCTCTGATTGTATCTCTTCCATACCTTTCCTTTCCTTCTCATTTTACTGCTCTGATTTGTGCAGTGGTGTTGTGGCTCCTGCATCTGCTGCCTTTGCTCTAATTTTTTTGGTTCCTTGGTGTTTTACTTGTTCAATACTTGTTGGCTACTAACATTGAGACGAGCCTTTGAGACAAGTCTTCCTTTCTCAGTGATGCTTATCAACCAAAGATAATGGAGACACAGCTGGATGTGTTTGAGATGGAGGCTGATTCTTTTACACATCCACAAATCCACAGATCTGCTTGGGAGGACCCCAGATTTGGAGAAAACAAGGGTCCAGAAGAACTGACTAATTTTCAGGGATGACTTATCTGAACTCAAGAATGGCCCATCCCTACACATACGTAATCAAGCAAAGCCAGCAGCAGGAGGCCCACATGAATGAATGAGGACCTCATTTCTTTGGGAATAGAGGTGTTTTCTTTCTAATTTCATCTTTCTAACACAAGGACTCCCCTTTTTTCTTATCTTTGTTTTGGACTTTTCACCCTCTTTTGGTCTGTGAATGTAAGTCCTCAGGATACGGCAGTGTGTAAAAATCACATACCAGCTGTTGCTGTAATTTTGTGTGTCAGAGCTGTCACACAGAAAAATGTATAGAAAGATGGGGGGAAATTTCCTTCTAATACTCAACTAAAACTTTATTATGATAAAGAAAATAGTATTAGTCTCATAATTATTAGTTATTATTTATAAATAGTAATATGAATAGTTATTATTAATTATTGATTTCTCCTATTTTTCACTATTTAGCTTTCGAATATGCTTCTTCTGTTTATGCAGTCTCACAAGTCCCAGCAGAATTCATCTTAATCTTGGCTCATGCGAGCTGTGTGAAAGGATGGTCACATAGGAACAGTCAGTGAAAAAAGAAAAAGGAAGGTTCTGTTGGTAACCATTCTGTTCATACCATCTCTGGCTTTCCTCAGGACTCTGTTATTCAGGTTATATAAGGCAATGGAGTTCCTGTCATAGGTATTAACTGGTCTATCAATCTGGATGAGCAGGATTTACAACTAAATGACTGGTTCCCAAAACACCTGATGAAGACATTTGGTGAGCATAATCCCAAGGCGTGCTTCGTATGCTGAAGAAGTAACTATGGGTAGAGCCCAGATGATATTTCCAGTAAAAATCGTCCTTTTGAACACATTGTATACTATATTCAGGACACAAAATCATGAATCATGCTTGATTAAAAAAAAATAAAAAAATTTGTATAGGATTTCAAGTGTCTGCAATAATTTCTTCCTTTTTTCCCAATCCCTTGTCATTGCTTTGGGATAGGTGACTGGACTCAAGGAAGTTTTTTAAGTGGAGGGAAATATGTATAAAGCAACATTTTGTTGGGCTAATCACCCATGTTTCTCTAGTCTGTGCTAAGGAATGTAACTCTGGCTTCTCAAGTCTGTTAAAGGATTTGGATTTAGGATTTTAGGATTAAAAAAACTTCTCAACATCACAAGCTGGAGTTCTGACCCCATTAAGAAATATCCAAAAGGAGAACTATTATATTAGACTACTAGATTTATGCATTATTTTTCATTATTTTAATGATCTATACATACCTGCTATAGCTAGTTTAATTAAAAATAAAAGTAGACAGATTATTCTGGGAAGAAAATGCTAATTCTTTCCCTTTTGTTTGAAACATTTGACTAAATGTACATCCCCATTATTTAACTTTAAATGCAAATTGCACTTCAATATGTAATTAACCTTATCTTTATTTTAGTCTTCCTAAGAACTATACTGTACTTTCAAAAATGTAATCTGACTTTCAGAAAACCATGATTTCACGACTGTCTTTGTGCCTCCAATATGAACACAAATTCATATTTTTGTCATGAAAACTGAGCAACAGCTTATTGAATTAACACAGTAAATATCGATCCAAGTTAAAATTCACAAAAACACAAGCTTAAAAATTTATTACTCTTACATGGATAATCACCAAATTTAATAGACTGAGTGAACAAATTAGTCTTTTCTCTCTTTTTTTTTGGCAATACACAATCCCAGTTTGATTTAAATTGGAATGTAGAGATTGTATTAACTCTTTCTTTGACTTTTGTGCAACTGCCACTAAAGCCCACCAATTCAGGTTTGCAAAACTAAAGAATAACTTTGAAAACTTGGTAAGAATTTGCCAAATAGCTGTAAAATTACTTGCAAAGGGCTGGAGATAAAAGGCTTTGAAGGTCTTTAGTATCTAAATGCTGAAGACAGGTAAATAAGTGATTTGAACATGGATATTTAATAGATAACTGTTTGTAGAAGGTGTAAAAAATATATTGGCTAGCAGATAAACTGAGAAATTTAAAGTTATGTTTTTAACAATAACAGGAAATGGCTAAATCTCTGTAAAGAGGTCCTGAAGCATCAAGAGTTGTGGCAAATTCTCCACCATCCATTATGTATTTATAAGTCAAACATTTCACTAGGTCTTATCTATTTCAACCATTCCAACTGAAAACAGGTGTCATGGGTGAAACAGTCTCAAATGGGGGAATTTTTACTTGATTTAATGTCAATAAGCACCATATCCTGATTAAGGTACTTGGTGGGGGGTGCCATAAATGAGAAAGTAACTCTTTCTTTCCTGTTTCCCAGGCTTAAGGCAAGCATCTCTACTTCTCTTGCTAACATCACTCTGCCTTGAGTTTCCTCTGGATTGCTCTCAGCCCCTCCTTATTCATTCCATGGGTGCATGGGCAGGTCCTGCGCCTGATGGTTTCTTTCTGCTGCTCCTTGCTCATTTTCCCCCTTCTCCATGGGCACAGTCCCTCAGGGGTTCTCTCAGGCTGCAGTCCCTTGAGCAGTCCCCGCTCTGATGTGCAGTGCCTCACCTCTGTGCCCCAAAATCTCTCCTTCCTTGTGGCTCCTTCCCATATCTACCCAAAATCCCCTCCTCATGTGCCCCCTGACCTTTGTGGTTGCCTTTTCCCCTTTTCCAATGTGCATTGGAGCAGAAGCACCATGTCTCCTTCAACACTGAAGATTTGCAGGCATTTGAGATGCTCACACCAGTTTCGGAGCTGGCTGGACCTACCTGTTTCCTGCCCAGGGCAACTCGTGACCTTCCCCCATGCAGGTCCCCCAGCCATGCAAATGCTGCCTGTTGTGCTCAGCACAGCAGCTAAGCTTTCCTTTTTCATATGTCAGTGCACCTCAGGCTTTATAATCAAAACATTGCCCAGCCCGTGCCTAAAGCAAGGCAGAGCAGATGTCGTTTTCAGGGTTCCAAAACAGCTCGTGTTTTGTGACTTATTCTGTGTAATATTTCCTGTTACCCCAGAATAAAGTCATGTTTGGCAGTACCATGTTCTTCTGATCTTATGAGAATTATTTTCAGCTACTTTGTCATCTTGTTCTGTAATGACAAGAAAGCATATTCCATTATGTCAAAAAAAAAGGAATGTAAAAATGTGTATTTCCCCTGAAACTAGAGGGAACATTTCCATTTGCCTTCAATCATTTCCTATTTGGCCTGATTTCAGTAATTCAGGAACTCTTTGCTCAGTCTATAAAACTTCACTGATAAAGCCACACACTTAAAAAAGGCCCCATTTCAACAAGGCAGTTATGTTAGTATGTAACTGTAAACACACTTAAGTCAGTCCTTTTTTTATCAGAAAAGCCCTTTTAAATGCCTAAAAAATAAAGTAGAAATTACATTCTAAGTGTCTGAAATAGGCTCTTTTTCAAAACTCAAATGCTGCTTTTGCAATCTTTTTGCTACTCTTTTGCAATCAACGCTCCTATTGAGTACCATTAGGTGTCAAGATTTTGCCTTGAAACCCAACCTGTTATTGGATTTCAGCAAACAAAACCACGAGGGCAGTCTAAACACAGGAAAATGAAACCTACTGGTGACATTTGTTACTGATGATGTGGGGCCCTGATAGATGATTCAATTTGAGAGTGCAAATTCAATTCCTGACCCACATGTCACTATACAGAAAGTTTATGTAATTATCATTAGGGTGTTGTTATTTATCCGTGTGTAGATCCTGCTGACTTTTTATTACTTGCTGCTAATGTTGTCATTAAAAATGCATACCAATTAAAACAATTTTAAAAGGCGACGTGAAAAATATCTAATTTAGCTTGAAATTTCAACTATTTCCTTTATTTATTTTACTTTCTCTTCAGCAATTTCAAAATAACAGTCTGGGTAGGCAATACATAGGCAAATAGTAGCCTAGTTTAGTAATTCACTTACCTCTGTAGATAAGGGTGACAAGCTTGTCATTTTGCACTAGGCAAATCACAAGCAATCACCAGTCTTTGGCCAGTCATTTCTTTTTATTTAAAAAACCCCAAACCCTAGCACAAATGTCATATCTTGTCACAGTGTTGCAGTTCCAGGCTCTTCATGAATCACTTGAGTAGATAAAATAGCATCTGTCAATTTTATTATACTAGATTTATAAAAACTAGGAAATTTGGAGGATGTAAGTATATATTAGTCTCTACTTGGCATTTTATTGTATTACTCAGTTACTCAGGATAGCAAATTCAGATCTGTTTACTAAAACCTTTAGAAATAATTTTCTTGCTTTACTTGACTGGGGAAGCTTAATAATCACAATTTTATAAGGCTCTGTTTCTCTTATAACCATAAAAGCCTTGACATTTCCTTTTAGATCAGCTTCTCAGAGCCTTATACTGATCACAGGTTTCACATAAGCTTCAAGATGAAGATGGAGAATGGGGAGTGATCTTAGCAGCAAGGCAAAATCAACAATTTCAGTGCAAGAAAATGGTTGCTCTACTCAGGAGAAACCCATTCCCTGGAACTGCTGCCTCCTGTTCTGCCAGGAGGGCTAAGTCCCAGGGGCCTCCCAGATGTCAGAGAGAGTTAAGGACCAAATGTCAGAAATGTTGAAATGAACCTGTGGCTGGTGATTGGGTCCCTCAGGCGAGACAGTAGGTTGCCTGAGTTTCTTGCTGAAGAACTGTATCTATGCACAGCTCTTTCAGTAATAATAGTCACTTGCACTTAACATGTATAGCACCTTTAATTCATGTTATCATCTCTATCTTGCCTTTGTTTTTGAGCAGATGTGAAATCAGAGCAAGCAAGGTCACAGAGTCTTTTTCCATCATGGACACTCTTGATTCATTAAACTAGAATATGAATTGAAATTGAGAGTAATCACTTTTATACTCTTTCCTTTGATTCTTTTGATTATTTGCATAGACTATGATGAGTTGGCAGGGACCCACCAGGATCATGGAGTCTGACTGTATAGCCACAATGACTTTGAAATACATTTGTGATTTTTTATTTGAACAGAGCAAAACAGTGAACACTGCTATTGCCAAAACATGAACCTTGTCAGTCAGATCCAGTGCCCCACCAAAATCTAATCTTTTTTCTGGCCACCTGGATCGGGTAAAGTCCTGATATTTCATCTGATATTGCCATCTGGTGAAATATTAGTCACGTTGCAGCTTTGATTGCTGTTCCATTTCTATATGGTGGGTAAAGTACATAGTGTATTTTAAAGGAAGAGCGAGACTTGGAAGTTGGAACTTCCATCCTTAAACTATCTAGACTTTTATTTCTTTCATGATCCATTCCAGCAGTTCCATCTGAAAAATCTTCCAGCATTTCCAATATCTTTCCTGGTTTCCATAGCAAATATCCCAGAACTGAAGCCATACCTATCTCTGCTCTGACAGGGAGTAAGATCCAGAAACACGAGCTCAGCCATATGGAACAGAAGTGAAACATGATATTGATGGAGGTCACTTGTGCAATGGAAGAAGGAAAGTGCTGACATAGTGAATATATTTGTTTGGTTTTATCCATGCTAAGATCTTGAATGGCTCAATAGGAAAGATTTGTGGTGTATTTCAGTGTCTTTCAAAAAGACACATGGTGCTGGAAATTGGCTTTTAAAAATGTCACTGGAAAAGGAACATTCAGCTCATTAAGTGTATGCATAACAAGACTGTTCCAAGTGGAAGCTCCCATACTCTTCTGTTTTTCTGTTTTCTCCCTTTTTCTTTCCCCTTTTTTATTTTATTTTTTTACTAATATTTTTAACATGTGTTCTCCTGGCAGGACTTAGCAGATCAAGTGATGTTACTATCCCTAGTGTTAGCTGAAACAAGTGTACACTATCCTGTAGTACATTATCTAGTACCAAAGTCTTTAGTTCCTTTCACAGCATCACACTTGGGCCTTTGCACCACTATTCTCCTCAGTATGAGGAAAGCTAAGACAAAGATGGTGATGAGATGGAAATTGCTCTATTGCAGCAGTAGCAGAATATCCATGGGTAATGTGTGTGGCTAGTGGGCTCGCAGTGAGGTGTTCAGGGGAAAGGGTTCAAGGGCAGGATGCTGAGACCCTGAATCAGGAGAGAGAAACTGAAATAAGGTGAGGACTGTCAGAAGTTCAATCATTTTCAATATTCTTTTTATGTTATTTCTCATGATGGGGACCGAGTGACTTCAAAAAATCATATTGATTACAATTTAATTGGGCATATTTATCTTGGAATGAGGAGCATTTTTCAGAAATGGGAAAAATACAAGTATATATAGCAATCAATCAAATGCTACTTATAACTGTTAGCTTCCTATTTCAGAGGTCAAATACTGAGAAAAACCCTGCAATGTGTATGAAATGCATTCACTGATAGAAAAGTCAGTGAGTTTTACTAGTTCATCCTATGCTTTGTTTTAATTCACAATTTTAAATAAAGATCAGAAATAGCAGCTTCATAAGAGAGCTCTATGGGAGTAGGTTTATATGTTAATTTACAAAATTATCCATGAATAATTTAGAACAAACATTAGAGAAGTGGCACTCTATCTTCTAATAATAAAATTAGAGAAAAATTAAGAAATAGGTAAGTTTATTTCTTGAACCAACAAAGCAATATTTGCCTGATGGATTAGTCCTATTTAATCAGAACAGTGAGCAGCTGGATAAATCCTAGCTAGGAGAATATTAGGTCATTTGTTAGCCCTTCAGCCAATTACAGCTGCAGCTGCTCTGTGCTATCTTTTTCTTCTCATCAGTGAGCTGCTTTTTTTTTCCTGGAAAACACTAGATGATGAGCCCTCAATAGATAAGAATGTAGGGCACAGAGATCTTACAGCATCAGGGTGCTGGTGGATAAAATGTGGTCCCTCTCAACACCAACAGAGTGTCAGTGAAACTTGTTTGTGGAACTGGAGAGCTGCAGGACCAGGGTCTAGTCCTGACTTGGCAAGAAGTGAGCTGGAGCGCCTTTTTATCTTCTGCCTAAGGAACCTTTTTTTTCCCTTTTTAAAAAAATTTAATTATTTTTCTTGAACAAACTACCTAGTTCTTGGGGGTTTCTTTTTTTTATTGGGGTTTTATTTTTTATTTATTTCTTGTCATTTAGGATGTCGTTGTAATGGTAATGTTTGTGCTGAGCAGTTTGCTTTTGGGTTTGGGGTTTTTTTAATGGTTTTATTTTGTTAAAAAGCAAGCAAACACAGGGGACAAAATAGCTGAAAATTCTTGTCAGTGCTCCTGAAAGTGAGGGTGAGTGGAGTCTTCATCCCATGGTACTGAAAGAGCTGGCCTATATTTTGTCATCACAGAACCTCTCTCCATTGTTTTTCAGCAGTCTCAGGAGTCTGGAGAAGTCTCATTTGTCTGGAAGCTGGCAAATGTTGCCCCAGTTTTCAAGAAGAGTAAGGAGATGACTCTTATTTAATAATACAGGCCTGTCCATCTCACTTCAGTGATTAGTAAAATTATGGAAAAGGTTATTCGGGGAGTTACCGAAAAACTCTTAAAAGACAACACAGTCCTCAGTCATGGCCAGCACAGATTCACAAGGGTAAAGTCCTGCTTAACAAACTCAATTCCCCTTTATGACAAGGTCACCCATCTAGTTGACCAAAGGGAGATGTGGGGGCTGGTGGTTTGATACTGTCTCTCACAGTATCCTTCTGGGTAATCTATCTGGCTGGATAAACACATCATGCAATTGGCGAGAACTGACTCAGGGGTAGGGCACGAGGGATTATAGTGTATGAAGGCACACCAGACTGGTGACCAGTCAATAGTGGCATTCCTTCAGGCTCCATCTCAGGGCCAGGGCTCTGTAGTGTATTTATAAATGGTCAAGGTGCAAGAATACAATGCACATTAAGTAAGTTTGCTGACACTACTAAGTTAGGAGGAACTGTGCTATAGAGGACTTGCAAAGAGATCTGGATAGACTCAAGAGCTGGGCAGTCACCAACTGCATGGAATTTAACAGGAGCAAGTGCTGGATTAGTCCAACTGGGACAAGGCTACACCTACAGATTGAGGGGCAAGAAGTTGAAGAGCAGTTCAGTGAAAAGGGACCTGGGGTTCCTGGCAAGTTGAACATGAGTCAGCAGTGCCCTGGTAGCCAGGAGGGCCAACCCTGTTCTGGGGGCATCAGGTACAGCATGGCCAGCTGGGCAAGAGAGGGGATTGTCCTGCTCTGCTCTGCTCTGGGACTGCTTCACCTCGAGTGCTGTGTGCACTGTCAGGAATCACAATATAAGATAGACATAAAGTTGTTAGAGCATGTCTAGAGAAGGGTGACCAAGATGGCAAAACATCTTGAGGATAAGACTGAACCACAGAATGAACTAGGTTAGAAAAGACCGTGAGATCTCTGAGTCCAGCATATGAAAAAACACCACCTTGTGTAACTAGACCATGGCACAAAGTGCCACATCCAGTCTTTTCTTAAACACTTCCACCATATCCATGGGCAGCCCATTCCAATGCCCAAGCACTCTTTCTGTGAAGGACTTCTTACTAAAGATATAATACCAGAGGCTGAGGCTACTTGTTTTGTTGCACTTGGAGAAGAGAAGGCTGAAGGGTGTCCTCCTCATAATCTACAGCTTCTCCAAGGAGGACAGCAGAGGCAGAGGTGCTGATCTGCTCTCTGGTGACCAGAAGTAGGACACAAGGAAATGGAAAATGCATGTGGAGAAGTTCAGGTTAGACTTTAGATAAAGTTTCTTCACTGAGGGAGTGATCAGTAACTGGAACAGGCCCTCAAGGGAAGAGATCATGTCACCTAGCCTGTCAGAGTTCAAGGAGCATGCCAGTGATGTCCTTAGCCATATGCTTTAGTTCTAGTTGGTCCTGCTTGGAGAAGGGAGTTAATGCTCCTTATGGCTCTCTTTCAACTTGAGATATTCTATGACTCTGTGAAATATTTGGACATGTGAGCTAAGTTTTGAGTTTTAATCAGTTATGCAAGGTGGGATTCTGTTTCTTTAGTGTGCTGTATTTTGATGCCCAGCTTGGTCAGAAATGTTTTGTAACCTCTCTGCCTCACCTAGGGCTTGCAGGGAGCTACTGGTGGTAGCACGAGACTGGACTACAACTTTGTAGCAGCCAGCAACATTTGGAGTTCATGGAATATTCAGTGGCAATTTATACCTTGTATTTTATTGACTAGCTCTATCTCAAACACCAGTTTTGTGCTGCAGTGCATCCCCAGGTTATTCCTCGTGGTAATAACAGTATGTGCTCTTTCTTGTACACGTTAATTTGAAATTATATTTATGCAATGCATGAATGTGAATCAATGGAAGCTTGGCATTCCTATTTCAGGGTAGGAATAGCTGGTCAATATGAGCTGATATTATTGACTAACCTGTTTATGTTTCTGTTATCAAACCATACAGGTAATGAATATCAATGTACAAGAGTCTGCTGAAATGCTTTACAGCCAAAATCATGGAGGCTGAACATGGAACCAGTCTCCCATGTTGGAAAGCAGTTGCCCGTATTTTGGTACAATAGATTCATCTGTAATCTAAAGTATACATAAAAGAAGAAATGTGAAATACTCTGTCTTAAAGGGAAAACATGAACATATGTTTCACAGTACACTTCTGACATGTGGTGTCTCACACTCCAGAGAGAATTTTTTTTAACATCGGATGCAGAGCTGGTGTTACAGCTATGGAGTTTCCACACGGAAGCACAGTGGAGCCTCTTTTCTAGCTATACTCTACTGTCTTGCACTGCTACCTCCTCCACATTTGACAGACAGACCTTCTCCTGCCTGTCCTCAGTGGTCTCAGATTTTAAGCACTTGCTCGGATTCTTGTATTCAAACCTTGATCTAATCAGGTATGTGTTTCAAGGAGACAATTAGGATTGAATAGCAATTAGGAATGGACAATATGCCATTATTGTAAATCAGGATTACTAAGCATTTACATCATTGTAATGGCAATATCTGTAGAAGAGACCAAACCAATGACTAGCAAGGAAAAATTAAGATTAATCATAAACCAATTGTTGGCTTTAACATGGCCTCTGCGGCAGTCATGGGGTCCATCTGGGCTGTCTCAAGAGCAGAAGAGGGACAGAGCTGTGACACTGGGAACTATGATATGCTCCCTGAGATGTGACATAGAAGGATTAGTAGATGCTTCCTGACTAACAGCAGACAGACTGTGTTGCATGGTGTGCTGCAGACGACTGCAGCACAGGCACCAAGTCTATTGTTTGTAATTTAAAATCCCTCTGTTTCTCTTCTCTTATTTTGTTAATAGTCTGTAAATATGTGTATACATGCCGTGAGCAGATGTGAGCTTACTTTACTGATGACAGCTACAGCCTTACTTGAAGCTACATAACCATGCTAATGAGTCAACAACATACAGCAGCAACAACAAAAAATTGGTTTTCAGCAAGACTTATTAGCTTGGGCCCAGCTTTATGCAGGCATAGCTGTCCAGCTTTCATTCAGAGCTCTCTTATTTCTAGATAACTCCAAGTGTGGGCAGATATGATAATGGCAGTACACAAAATGCTATGCAGGCATAACTCAGTTCCTCATGATTTTTACAAAGATTACTTTGTCTTTTAAGACTCCAATTTGAGAGTGGGTAATAAAGTTAAAAGGAAGCAAACAGATGAATCAACTCTCCCTGTTTAGAATGGGATTCCTCCTAGAAGAGCTCTGTGGTTTACATTTTAGGGTTCTTCCTACGAGATCAGTCATCCATATGCTGTCACCTCTTCCGAACCTGGCATGGCATTTTATGGTCATGAGATAAACTTCCCATTGCTTGCAAATAGAGACTAATATGATTCCAGGCACAGGTTACCAGGAGACCAATTTTTATGTCTTGGTGGCAATATGGGAAGAATAATAATGAAGTTTATAAACACACTAAGCTACAAGTGGCTCTAGCACGGTTTACACTGGAAAATAAGAACTACCTCCTTGGGAATAAAAAGCTTTTGTGTCCATTCACAAGGGGATAGAACCTTGCCTCTGTGAAGCTTAGCTGGGGATGCTGACATAAGGGCTACCAGCCTTTATTTTTGTCTCTCATAAATAAATGAAGTTGCAAATGCAGAATGGTGGTGTGAATATCTGAATTCATAGACATGAGCACTAATATTGTTCTACACTTCTTATGTTGCTTAAAAATCCTTTCTGGAAGATTAAGGAATAGACATTGCGGGGTTTAATCAATGTGCTATGATGACCCTGAAGAACACTGGAAAAAATTTTGAATTCTCTTTCAGCACTATTTCATCTAACTGAATCAAAGTGATTTTTTATTTAAAATCTGAACTCCACTTTTTTTTTTTTTTTTGTTTTTTTACTTTCAATCAATCTCATCAATGCCATTCATTTTCTGTATGCTGTGACTTTCTGGAATGATCCTATTGCAGAATTATTAAATATACTGTTGCCTTATCAGGCTTGTAAAAAATTATTGAATGTTGAGTTATTTATCTTTCCTGAGGAAAAAGGAATTGCTAATTTTCAAGCTGGGTAGTTTAGAGGTAGATTTGTTTGGTTTAGAATGAGGTAGTATTCCAATTAGTGGAAGACCGTTACAGTGATTAGTTACCATCTACCAAATACTTTTCTTTGTTTACCACAACGAAACTTTTTATCTGTATGTAAAAACAAATCATCTGGAGTGATTCCATATGCAAGGTGTTGACTGTTGCAACAAAATAACTTCCTGTGGGCTTTATGTAGTTGGTCCATATTACAACCAGGATCATCTCATTAGATAGCCACAATTATAATAGTAGTCTGGGGTATTTTCTCTTTCCAAGACGTATCCCTATAAATATTTTAGATGACATTTCATTAGAAAACAGTGCTAAGTTTTAAGCCATGACCTTCTCAAAGCACCAAACCAGTAACAAAGTTGCTAGTAAAATTTTTCTAACATTCCACTTTCTCTTCCTTCTCCTTCACTTTTTCTTACACCTTCTCCTTGTTCTTCTACTTTTCTTTCTTTTTGTGACCCAAGTTTGCAGGTGGCAATTTGGATAACTCTATTTGTGTGTTTCAAATAATTCAGCATTTGTTGTGCAGAGTGGTGTCACCCAAGAATCTAACAAAACAGGAAAAGCGTGGCTGATGGCCTTTGATAAAAAAGAAAATGTCAATTGGTAGTTTAAATTCAGATTTTTATGCACCAGTTCTGTCACTGGCTCAATAGAAAGGAATATTCTACACCACACTTACTCAGATGGCAGCCTGTTTGGGAAAAGACCCATAGTAAGCCACTCAGTCTTAATATGCACAAAACCACAGTCACAAGGCACATTTCATTTTTTATCATTTGACTTTAAAAAGGTATGCGACAGTGTACTGATTAATGCTCCCATACTTTGCAGGAAATTCGGAGTTACAGTTGTCTAAAACCTGTCTTTCCACCAGTCCCACTGCTTGGATATTCAAGGAATATGAGCTGCCTTCTTCAAACTGGCAGTTCCCCAAAAGTCAGCAGTTGGAACTCTGAATAGAAGAGACAGACTTGAATTTTGCTTGGTATACTCATGTGTTTCACTCATTTCTGTCATGTTTACCTTGTGCAGATTGTGGTGAAGACAGTTGCCGCTCATGTATGTGTTGCTTTTTTCCCTCATGCATGAAATGTGTGCAAGGGAAGAGTTTTGGAGAACAGGTGGGGATGACACAGCCATGTGTTGCAAGTATATTCGTAGATTACAGAGCCAAGAGGGAGCGGTGCAACAGTCTAATCTGACTTCTTACATCACGTTCTTCTGTACATGTGTGAAATTGTTGGAGAGCAGACATCCCACTTTGATTGAAGCATTTATTTCATTAGCTATGTTATTCAGTAGTCCTCAGGATCAAGGATCTCATTTCTCCTAAGATAATGGAACCCCTATGTGGTGAAGCAGGAGGGAGGTGTTGGGGTGTTGAATCATAAAAAAATGTGCACCCCACCAATAACTGGGTTCCTCTCCAGATTCATACAGCTGTCCTTGAACTCTTTGTAATCTGTGCAGCTGAAAGTCTGTTCCTTCAAGTTTCTTGACATTTTGCTTTAATTTTTTTTCAGCAGTCTTGTAGCAGACCCCTTGCATTTTACTTGTTGTCACATTTTCTTTCACCCTGTGAGCTGACAATCCAGTCTTTGTTCCTCCAATGATTTGGCTTCTGCTTCTAATTTTCAACTGTAATTCTGTTTCCTTGCTGTCTGGTCTTTGTGTCCAACCCCTACGTCACTCCCCACCAGCCTTGGTCTTGTACAACAGAGGAAAAAATTGTCTTCTATATTTGCATTTCTTCAAATAATTCACAGCTTTGGCCATTTTCACGTGTCTCTCTCTTTCAGTGATGCAGCTTACTAACTGTCTTTCTACCATAATTTAAAATTATTTTTCTTTTAATGACTTTTCTTGCATTTCTAGATAAGTATTTTAGGATCCAGCCCTGCTGACAATCCAGCAAGTAACATGGGCCAACAATATCAAGCCCATTGGGAGTATTTTGTTGAAGCAGACATTGCTTTTCAAGTGCAACTGCTTCAGATGAGATTGGTTTTTCAGGCAGATTGTGGAAGAGATAAAAAGACCTTTGATTAACTGCATCACTGGTGAATTCTTCTTCTACCAAGTCTGGGAGAGAGACAGCCCCATCTGACTGTCATTTCTCTTTCTCTCCTGCTCTTTTTCCTGAATCTGCTGACTTAAGTATTTCCCCAACAAATGTACACTTTTCAGCAGTAACTGTTTTTCCCCCTTGCGAGCAAGGAGGCCATCCTGCTTCTCTGACTCCAATCAGCAAAACTTGTCCCTGAGTTGTCCTTCAGCTCCAGTTTTTGTGATTGTTGTGCCATCAGTATTTTGAATGAAATTACTTCACCTTTCTTTTTTTTTTTCTTTTTTTAAATTTTGCTTCTTTGTCCTTCTGCAGGAGAGCCAAGCCTATCCAGCATCATGAATTGATAAATTTCCATAGTTTGTCTTGCTACAGGTTGTGGAGAGCTTAAAACACACCCAAAATTTATCCTAGAAGACACTCAAATAGTAATGTGTGTCAAAAAGAAAAGTTTTCTTGATAAACCTTTTTTGTGCATCTGAAGAAATATAGAGCATGACTCATGCCTGACCATTGTTTCTCTCCTAGAAGGAATTTAGAAAATATCCTGCACTTCTTATGTATTTGTGGAAGAGTATCCCAAAACCTTTCTGCAATAGGGAGCTGGATCCAGCCACTAGAAGGCAACATGATCCCACAAACAGAAGAAGTATGCCAACAGTATTCCCTCAGAGATACTTAAGCCAAAACCTGCACTGCTGCTCAATAAAATCACTTCTGCCACTTGTGTGTGTCATGAGCAGGGGATCTGTTAAAAACACAGGACTGTTCTTGGGCAGTGGCTGCAGCCCTGCAGCATTTGAGAGGCTCAGCACAAGAAGGGGCAGTGGTCCCTGGTGGCACACAGGTGCTCAGTCTTGTGCTTTAACAGCATTTACTGTATTTATAATCAGCCGTGTTTGCAATGCAGGCTGATGACAATTTATTGGAAAAAAAACAGTCACATGCCAATAATAGTCTCTTGATTACCATTGACACCTGAAGCCCTGTAAGACTGTGTGAAGGGGATTTGTTGTGCTAACTTGCTTTTGTGAGCTATCAGTAGTAAATAACTTGTCCCTGCCAGGGATTTAATGCTCCCAAATAATGGTTAATAGATCTTTATGTTTGTGTGGGTATTCAACTACAAAGTAGACGTGGTGATCCTGCTTCACCTTTTCCTTTTCATCTTTCTTGTAGCTGAGAGACCCAACAGATGGTCCTTTATATGTCTGTGTGTTAAAACTGCACTGTAAGAAATGCCACTAAGTATTTTCTGCCTTTAAATTTTAAAGAAAACATGTAAATGGAGGAAATCTTGCACTGTGGATCAAAAGAGGCGATCTCAATTAGCACGGCATACTGCTCTTGGAGTGCTGCCCCAATCCAAGCCCCTTAATGCTCCTAAAGGGACCATCTTGATCTTTGTCATGTTTTTTGAGGGGTTCTGGTGACATATTTCTTGGTTTTTTTCTAGCATTCACCTGGAATTCCACTCTCTTTGCTATAATAACTTTGTCTCTTTCAGTGGCTTTTTTCTTATGTGTCAATAACAAGGATGACCTTTCTCTGCATTTACTCCTTTTTACATACGTATGCTTCCTGTGCAGCCTCCTCAGGTACCTGCCACTGGCTGGAGGCTGGACTGATGCCATAGTGTCCCCTCAGAGCACATCCTCTTCAACAGCGTGAAGGGGAGGGAAGTAAAAACACTGAAGGGGAAATATCCTTGCATCAGGTAAGTAGCTCCTTCTCTTCACTATTCCTCCTGATTTGGTAAGTTTGTGGATCCAGGCAAGTGTTATTTACTATAGAACCTAATAAGATGCCTAGATGTAATTAAATCAGACAAGAAAGTGATAAAATAATCATGTGTAGCTTTGAGAATAACAACTCACTTGTTACAAGTCAGGATACATAGTTCCCTTATCTTTGATGGCTATACCTAACAAAAATCAGGCTTTTTGTACATCTTCACTCTGTGGAGAATAAAAAGTCCTATTTTGTACCAAGTATCCGTATCCTCAGAAAAAACTCAGAGAATTGTTCTGTACTGTATCAAAGCACCCTACAAGGCACAGGCATTTGCCTATTGTGCCATAGTACTTTTTTCATTATCACTGAACCTGTATGTCTGTGGGGTGGTGTGTGTGTATGACAAGAATTATCTATAAACTCATAAACTGGAAATCTAATTAGGGAGATTTTCATGTCTCATGGCTCAATAAAATACTCCCAAGACAAGGGCAGGGCAAACCTCTGTTGCTGAAGGACAAATCAACACTGATAGACTGACTAATCCCTGAGGCTGCTGTGCAGGGGGAAGGCAGGGATCTCTGTGTGCATACTGGCTGGCTGGGAGAGAGGTCACAGTTTTTCTCAGGCAGGTGCAGAACCTGTTGTTTATTTAACAAGGTTGGTGTCAGCTGCTGCCACTGCTTCAGAGCAATTAAAGAATGTGTTGTTGGGTACAAGGTTGCCAGGTGCTGGCTGTCCTATATGCTATGACAAGCAGGGCAAAATTTCATGTAAACACCTGCCGGCATCCCAGGCAGACCTGAACTAATGGGCAATTATGTACCACCCATTAAGCAGTTTGTGGGTTTAGCTGACAGCAACACGTGCACACCAGCTAAAGCAGCAAGGGATTGGAGAGATAAGATATGCCAGTGTTTCCTTGCCTCCAAGAGACGCCAGGTCAGTGAGAAACATCAACAACCACTTCAGATTTTACCCTCTCTAAGATATGGGGGCCAATACTTAAACTTAAAAACGCAGTGGAAAGGAGAAAGGATAAAATGAAATGTGAGTGAAAAAAAACAAAAAAACCCAGAAACTTGGGATATTTAGTGACTTTTAGTGAACAGAAAAAAAGTAATAACCAAAGACACAGGCATCAAAAGGCTTGGGAGGCCAGGAAATGCAGGGATATGGTCCAACGATAGCCCAAAT